>NC_142523.1:2695905-2935905 GCF_964205215.1 Stylophora pistillata
CCGGCTTGTGATTTGTAAGCGTTCCTCCCAAAATCTAGAGTGACTTTATCAGAGCGCCCCAGAGACCGGAAAATGTGTTATATTGCTTAAACACGAAGGCGTGCTATATAAGGAAGTCTTCCCTGGGAAGACCTAGGCTCATTTGTCACTCACCGTTGACGTGTGCGGGTCAAATTAAAACGCTGGTAGACGAACAAAAGGAGCTAATGAGATATCTATTGTTTACTTCCACCAGCAAGGTGGCATGAAGTAACGTGCGAACCACCGACTTCGATCTCAATTTACCGCCACAAATAAAGACAGTTTCCATTGGAGAAAGGAAATACAAATCTCAAAAATTCTTGTATTGTGATGAAGACATAAAACAATTTTGAGGAATGCGCTCGCAGTTTACTGCTTTGGAGTAGCTGTAGCTCAAGCTGACTTGACTCTAAGAGTTCCACATCACACGACGGTTGATTGACAAATGGTCCAGTGGGACCTAAGGCTCCTTTTATAGCGCGCCTTCGTGTTTAAATAGGACGAAAAAAAAAGTCACCTGAATTTTAGCGTTGACTTATAACCTTAGTTCATTAACCCTTTAACCCCCTAAGAGTGACCAGCATGTCATTTCTCCTTACAATATCACCCCTGAATCACACAGTAAGGTCAGGAGAATAAAGGAAATAATCACCAACTGAAGAAGCTCTTCATTGTTAAACAAATTCTCCTTGCCAGTATAGAGAATATGCATACTGATATCAGGGTGTAAAGAGTTAAGTAAGAGACGCGGCATTGAATGTAAAAATGGTTTTAGTTGTTAGTTGTTTCACTTTGCATCAGACGCTGCCATTTCGGATCTTGCTTAGCAACCTGGTCGCTTGTCCGCGATGTTAAAAAACGTGTCACTCCCCTTTTCTATACTAATTGGTTATCTTTCAACCTAGAATCGAGGTTGGCTTTCTGTTTGAACCATTAGAAGCCAAACAAAAAGTCGTTAAATATAGAAGCGAACTTCGTAGTAATGAGCACCACTTGAGCAGTACTGAAAATAAGGCCTGAAAAGAACTCAAGCCTGTATGGGATTTGAACCCATGACCTCTGCGATACCCGGTGCAGTGCTCTACTTGCTGAGCTAACAATATTGCCACAACCAAAACATTGTTCACTCGTAAGGCCTGGTTAATAAGTTGTTCTCAATAGTCCACTGTCATGCAATAGATCATAACAAGAAAGAAAATTATTTTATCTTTATCATGAGTAAAAACATGCTTTTCTAATGAATTTATTAATAAATTAATATATTAATTTATTGTATTCATAATGAAATAATTCCTAATGAAATTAATATATTAATTTATTAATTATTTACTTATTATTTATTTATTTACTTATTAATTTATTAATTAATAAATTAATTTATTTAATAAATTCTAATGAACTTATTGTATTCCTAATGAATTTAATTGATAATGGCAGTGGCAGTGTCTTTTAAAGGCAGGAGCAGTATCATGAGCGAAGATGCGATTCCTAAATGGGTTTAGGGCAGTTGACTCTTGGAACGAACAGAAGATACGAACTTCGTGCTCAATTTTCATATCCATTCCGCTCAAAATGTAAATATAGAAGGATACAAAAAAACATGTAGCGTCTTTCTCGCCTTTAATGGTTTAATGAAGCTGGCGAAATTAAAAGTAATCTTTTTAGAGGATCTTGACAAATTGCAGTTTCCGCTCCTCTGACACCGAACAAATAAAACAAATAAAGATCTACAGGAGCTTCAAGATAATATTTCTTCATAACTTCGAGTGAATTTTCTCTAAAAACAGATTGGAGAAGGATTCTGGGACAATCTTAGCGCGTTGCGAATGGAGGAAAGAAAAGAAAAGGCCAAATAAGTATTCGCACGGCCAGGTGGTAGGTGTCGTGCAGCTTGTCAAAATAGGACGAACTGTGTTGAATGTAATTAATGCACCATGCATATCCAATGAGGTTTGAGTGTTATGAACACAAAAGCGATCACTTGTCACCTTCAAAAGACTAAACTGTCTCCTTCGCCTAAGAACACTGAAACCCACAACCGGTCACAACCTATCCTCCGAAGGCACTTTGCATATTTTGACGAGAAGTGAGCCGGCGAATAAACAGACCCATTTGTTCACAGATGGCGGATATCGATTCACCACAGTGCGGCGAAGAAGATGAAGAAATAGATGCCAAAAAGAGTAGACGAAAGCGGTTAGTACCATTTCTGCATACCAGATACATTTAACACTAATTGCTTTTTATTCGCTAGATCCTGCGATAATCATCAGCCTAAGTTCGTTAATGCAAGAAGCTCAGTTTCATTGCTTGCCAGTCGAATAATTTTTACACGTTTCTTGGATCTGTGTAAATTCTGAGAGACAATTATATTTATCGATTGATGTTTGAACATAAAACGAAGATGAATGCGGAGATTAGAGGAGGCAGATTTAAAATATTGGTTTTACTAAACGGAGTGAGATATTGCAACTGCTGTTAAAATTTTTTTGTCGAAGATAAGATATACGACTGACTCAAGTGTTTTTCGTGATAACAAAAAAAAACTCGAGTAAAAAACTCCCAAACATTCAGAGGAAAGGTCGCGAAGATTTCATTAAATCGTTCCGCAGGCAAGTCTGTTTATTATCAAAGTTTAAATAGCCCTTTGTATTGCAAAGCTTTTCCTGATTTTTTAGAAACTCTACCTTGTGAACCAGCACAGTGACATGAAAGACTCGTGTATTTAACGGATAAATACGAAAGTACTGGCTAATAAGTGAGAAATTCAAAGTCTTCCCTATTTTGAGATCCATCCTGAAATTTTAGCATACTGTTTACGCAAGGCCCTTCAGCAAAGCTTTTGTAAACACAAAGTAACTTTAGGGATTTTAGTCTCAACACAAGCTGCTATATTGGATAATAAGTATAATAAGTATAATGAGCGTTCATTTGAAAGGTTCGATTGGGTGTGAAAATACTTCTGCGCAAACATTATCGACAAATTTTACAAGATATTTTGCATGCTATAATTTTCGCTTGGCAGGGAATTCACAAACGACTTGTTTTCTGGTATATTTGAATGAGGTAAACACAAATACTCCTTTGGCTTCCCCGAACAGGTTGCTCAAACTGGCGCTGCACTATTTGATTAACAGAAAATTATAATGATTTTCACCACAGTTAAACAGTACATGAAAGATATATATATATATATATACATACAGATCTTGATCAATTAATTTTCTGACAAGTGTAAGTGAAAAGCGCGATCCGTCAAACAAACCAAAATTTTGAACTTGTAAAGTATTGTGCATTATTAACCGGCGGCCACATATATGTGAAATTATGAGCTTTGTAGCGGATTACTAAGTTAGCCAGCCTTACTTATGGTTTTGCGCAAAATCGGTAATTAGGGCTTCGTTATGATAGCTGGTGAAGGCGTTGCGCATAATACGGTCAGTTTTATTTACATTTGATGTAAACTATTTGAAAGACAAAACGAGCCATTAAGTTCTTTTCTTGGAATGAAGTTTCGTATTGATGCTGTTTTGGCTTGTAAAGGTCAACAACCGTAAAATTGTGCTTGAAATTTGCAAGAAATGATTAGAGTTAATTGCCGGTGTGTAAGCCATCAATATTGTGTGCGCGCGATGCGCCAAGTTACGCGCGACGAACACTTCGCGTGTTTGTGCTCTTACGCGTGGCCTCTTTTTGCGTGCGAGAAGTAGGTCTTCGATTTGGCAAATTTGCGTCGTAAGCGGCGAGAGTATTGAAGTGGGAAGGGGAAACGAACTCCAACACCTTCTTGGCCAGCAAACTCTACAGACCGCTTAGGCCTGGAGGAGGTGGAATGGGGTGTAACTTGTTCAACTATCCCCCAGCCCTCTCCTTCTTGAGGAGGTTACGAAACACCCAATCCTACCCCCGCCCGCCCACCCAGAGGCTTATGGATGGCTGAGGGGGAAATGCATTGCGTGAATAATCAAAGAACAGGTACGAAGGAGACTGCTACATCCCTCTCCGCCTTCAAGAAAATTCTCCAAATCGTTCTGATCGTATTTCATATCAGAGTGTACCTCTATCTTATCAAGGCTTGGAGCCTGCTGCAGGCTGTAACCTGCTCCAGACACGAACCAGAGCAAACTGTAGGTAATGATTTCATCATGTTTTCCGCGCCGAGGCGTGCAATCGTTGCAAATGTGAAGAGGAAACCTTCTCTTCCACTGCGGGCAGTAGACACTCCTTTGTTTCTAAACGCTATCATCAGTATTTTCGTAAAATTATAAAAGAAAGTTGTCTCCCAGTTGGTTTACAGCCGTCCCATTTCCTTCAAAAAACGAGTAGGGTCGGGTACCCTTTTTTTAATTTTTTTTTTTTCAAGGTGAAGGGACGGCTGTAAGCCTGCTCGGTGTTTTAGCGCAAAAATAATAGTATAGTAATTGTTCTTGATCAGACTCTAAAATGTTCTTTCTTAACATGAGTCGACATAAACTCTGGCTTTGGTTGGAACACCTTTGAAAGTATGTCGAACGTCGCAAACACTGTAGTGCTGTGAAAGAAATGCTTTTGAAATTATTCACTTCCCTGAGAAATGATTTTTCTCCGAAACAAAGCACACGAATTGAAACTGACCTGACGAATTGGCAGAATGACATCACGCGAAAATGTTATGAGCTGGAAGTTTTTAAAATTGATTCGTCCGTGATCGCGCGCGTTTTTTACTAGTGGACTCATGATTTCGCATGAGCTGTTTTATGATGTTCTGTAGAAATACCTAGAGCGAAATTCCTGCACAGCAAATCTTGACACGAGGAAGTGCAAAGAAAACCTGTCGACATAACTCCTAATTCTCTGATTCCTGATAAACCCGATCAAGGAACAGACTCTGAAGAACATACTCGTTTCTCGAATAACGGAGTGTCTACGTTTGCATTCTTCAGCAGCGAGATAATACATAGTCGCAATCGGTAGCGTTTAACCTTTAGTCCAATCTGTCCTCTTATCTGTAAGAATCATCTAGAAGTGTCACTGTGGTATCTGATCATGTTTTTTCTTTCCAAACAAAAGTAATGTCTGTTCGAGAAACGCCAGACAGCGCAAGTGAAATTGTAAATTCGCCGCCACTTCAATAAACAAATAGTTTTCGATGGCTTAATCTCGCAGTCTTTCGCCTAAAAGTCGTGCTTGTAAGCCATTAGATGATCAACATGCCATTTTGGGAAGATTTCTTGTGTTAATTATGCAATTCTACTGATAAACAGCGCACTACTGGAGAAATCTGTGATAGGCTGTTTCTCTTGGTGAACCTGAAAATTACCTTCACGGAATATTCTGCGAAAAAGATTGAATTTTTTTTATCTCCGGTTAAAACATGCACAGATTAGGAGGAAAACTGTGAACGCAAATATAAAGACGCAGAAAAAATACATTAAGGATTGTGTGCAAGAGGCTTTCGCTTATATTTCTCGAAAGAGCGTTTCGATCCCTCTTGTGGAAAGAGCAAACCGTTGAGCGATTGTTTAGGACTAAAACAAACAACCTAACCAAGAAACAAACAGACAAACAAACGACCAAAATGAAATAAACGAGTACAATCAAAAATAAAACACCTCATGTTGAAAATTGTGTGGCCGACTATAAAATGTGATATAAATAGTAATCGCCTGATCGAAGCTTTGTCTACAAACAAATAAATTATAACCGAATGACGTCGTTGCATAAATACCTCCTTAATTAGACTAATTAAGACAACCAATGCATCACGTTCGATTGATATCTCGGCTTTTTCTTTCTTTTTTAAATATATTTAATCTAATGTCTTCGCTAAAAATGTGTTTTTTTATGATTTATTTTTTTTGCTCGACCGTTTTACACGAATTTCACATATGGCTTCCCCATCATTACACAATTAAATGGCTTGCGGTGTCTGTCTTGTAGAAATTTGCAACACCGACGACTTTGAATGGTTTCGATCAGTATACTTTCTCTTTATGGCTGAAAGGAAAGATTTCATTCCATGTAAGAAGGCTTCTTATGATATTTATGCACAGAACCCAGGAGATCTCAAATATTTGACCAAAAACTAAATCTGAAATGCCAGGGTTCCTTGTAATGTGGGGCATAAAAAAGGACGAATCTGTTTGACTCATTGTGGAAAGCAGACATCTTTTGCAATATACAGTTTTTTTATTATCTTTGCATCATAATTGCTGATTGACGCCCTAAATATGTTGGATTAGAAAACAATTCAGCCAGGAATGTTTAATTTTGTTCAATTAAGTCGATTTTATTAATTTAATTTCCCGACCTGGGTTTTTATTCCAAAACCGTTGTTCTTTTTCCTCGCATTTCCACCAACAGTATTTGAAGCAAAGACAGCTTGTTAAGGTAATGGTAGACGCAAAAGGATAAAAAAAAAAAATCCTTCTTTGATTGCGGGTGACCACTTCGTGACTTACCTTGATTTGCATTTTAGTGCCCGAAACTACGCTCACCTCACCCTACCCCTCCCCCGCAAAGTATCTCGCGTTCTTGACAACACATTCATGCAAAAGAAGTATGCGACCGTTCGTAGTCGAAGATTTATAATAAGTATTGGTAAATACGCCAAGATCCGAGGTGTGTTTGTTTTGTATAGATTGCGATGCAAATGCCGTACGTTCTTGCGGACGGCCTCCAATCCTTGTGGATGCTTTAGATGAATTGCGCTAAATTCTGCACTGATTTTCCCTGTTCCAGAATGCCGCTGTTCGGGAAAAAGAAGTTCGATGAGAAGATCACGAAGAAGTACACTTTTCATGACGTGCTCGGGACGTAAGTGGCCTCCCAAGTTATCTTTCCTTATGACAGATGAATTGACACATGGACGAAGCTCTAAGCACTGTTTTTAGCAAGAAGCACGGCTTGTATTTAGATAATTTGCCTCCAACTCTCGTGAGCAAATTTCAGTGAATTCTAATTATATCCGAATGTAGTTCATTAACATTTTTCGAAACTTCTTTATTCGAATTCACAGTGGCGCGTTTTCCGAAGTTGTCAGGGCCGAGGAGAAGGCCACCGGCAACTTATACGCTGTAAAGTGCATCACCAAGAGGAAACTTTCCGGCAAGGAAGAGGCAGTAGAAAACGAAATTGCCATATTGAAGAAGTAAGTCAATTAGTGACAAACAATTCTTGTTTGTGTCGTGATTTCGCGTAACGCCTGGCCAATCAGCCAGAAAAATATGTTTTCACGATCGAAAGGTGTGTTGTTTTTCCGTCTGTTATTCTGTTAGCTGTTCTTTGCACAGTCAGATCACTCATGTCGTCCATTTTATTTTGTCTGCAGGGTGAATCATCCAAACATAATTAGACTATGGGAAATATTCGACAACAAAACACATCTTTATCTAGTGATGGATTTGTAAGTATATTCACAATAAACATGCAGAGTTGTAGAAATCTATCTCATAATGTTACCATTTCACTTCAAATTTACAATTTTATCGGGCAATCCAGGCCATAGAATTCAGTGAACAACTAGTTGTTATTTGCGTTAAAAAGCACTGCCGGTGAAGGATGTAACCAGCATGGTGTAACAAAAATAAGGAAAGGGCGAAAACAGTCTTTTGTGACACGTAAGGAAAAGTTACAATGTGAACTTGAAAGGAACATTCGAGCACAGAAATGGGTTCCTTCTTGATATGACAGAAGTGTTATGTTGACTTAATGAAATCATTACGGTAGTTTCTTTATTTACGCGGTTGTTGCCAATTTTCTCGTGATGGAAAATAAAATCGTGTTATCTGACAGTATGGGGTTTTAAAGGTGTTATCGTTTCAGCAATGGATATTTTTTACTTGACACCTTTTAGATCTGTCCGCGTATCAAATATCGAAGTTTTATACATGCTTTAAAATTAAGATTTCAATGTCAGAATCAAGTGAACGCCTCAAAGGGTTGCCAGAATCTATTCATCTTTTGGTTTAAGTTCGTTTGCCATTGTTTTAAATCGTAAAAGGTAAGTCTCGGGGGACCATCGCTAATAGATAGTTAATTTAACTTGGAAAGAAAGAAAAGCTTCGAACTGTAGCTTCAAGACAAATGTAAACAAACGAAAATACTAAAATCCAACAGCTTTGGCTGTCTCGCCTTCAATCTAATATTTTCGCAAGCACTTTCTTGAAAGAAAGATTATGCGTACGTGAGACCTTTTTTACGAGTCGATGATAAATCCATCGGTGTTATTTCGATTTATCTCGTGCAGCGATCGCTTAAGTGAGGAAATGTCGTAGATGTTTGCACTTTTTTTACTTTAAGAAATTTAAGACAACAGGAAATTGGGCGGGAATGGTTCGACTTTTCCTTTAGAAGAACCAAATTGTATTGCGTGTGCAAATGTAGATCTCTGTGGAGTTGTAAAATACACTTCAGTTATCTCAGTTCTCATTAATCAGTTAGCGATTTGAATAAAAAGGGTGGCGATACGATCTCTAAAAGCAAAGAGGGCAAGGCGGAAAGTTAATTGTTTTTCTCTTTCCTCACATCGCCGAAAAAATCCGTAACTATTTGGTGTTTTGCTTATAACCAATTTTCATATTTTGCAATATTTTCACGATGTTAAAAATTTACACTGGTATCCAAGTTCAGCCAGCTGTTATTGGTTCACCGCACCCCAGCTGTTAAACACAACTCGTTAGTTTGAACAGATTGCGAGTAAATTGTAATTGGGCGAATACTCCTGATTATGAATAATTATAATTTCTTATCTTTGACGACAACTGACCAGAACTGTGCTATTCAATAAATATTTTTTAATCAGGCGTAAAATAATTTCAGACTTTAATGTTGCACATATGAAATTGTGTTTACCTCAGGATTGATGGTGTGATTTACATTATTTGAGATAAAAATTATCTTTGAAACTGTATTATTAACAACACAGTCGATTTAAAGTACTGTTTTAATTTTTCATATGGAGGAGTTTTATCAAAGATTCAAACAGCAGCTGACTTTTGAAAAATTCCTTTGTATAACAAGGGGAATGTGGGATGTGGAGGTCAACAGTTGAAGGGGGGAGAAGGACTAAGCGGGAGTGGGAGGTGTTAGTGTTTGTAGCTGTTACGTCAGTGGAAAATGATTCAGTACATTTCTATATATTTCATGGTTGGCCTACACAACAACTGAAGTTTTTTTTTTTTTTTTCATTATTTGAAATGAAGAAATTGAGATAATCAAGTTTTTATGGAAAAAGATTTTGTTGTTGTTGTTGTTGTTTAATTTCCATACACCTGAACCCTGAACTCCCAGAAATGATTGATTTGTAACTTCTCTCTGTAATATTATTTTTAATTTATTTTATTTGTTATTTGACAACAAATCCTTATTCCCCTGGCTCCGCAGATAGCAGTGCTAATTGAGGCAGGCTATACATTATCCATACATTATTTAGCAAACAGGCAGAAGTTGTTGCCTTGACCTGATACCAAATTCTTATAACTAACTTACAAGGAAATGTGTAGCAGCAAGAGGGGAGAATTACTGTATCAATCAGGTCTTGGGAATTAAAGGGTAAAGAAACCTGGCCTTTCAAAGTGACGCTGAGATTTTAAAATGTGTTTGCATAGCATATTACACAGTTTCCTGTAATTTATTTGTAAGTACATGCTAATTTATTTGCCAGGGTTCAAGGAGGAGAATTGTTTGACCGCATAGTGGAGAAAGGTAGCTATACAGAACAAGATGCAAGTGACCTTATAAAACAGATTTTGGAAGCTGTAGATTATTTACATAGTCAAGGGATTGTGCACAGAGATTTAAAGGTTTGTATAACAAGATAAAATGATGAAACAAGTAAACAATGAATGGGATTTAGCAGTGGCATGTCTAGACAATGTTTTTCCTACTGGGAACTACATTTATTTTTAGTTCGAGTGTGCTATTTCTGTAAAATACAGGACAGTGTATTAAACCCTTTTTACTCCAAGGAGTGTCTAGCATCCAATTTCTCCTTTGAACATCACTCCTGAATCGCACATTTAGCTTCTGAGAATAAAGGAAATGATCACCAACTAATAATTAAAAGCTCTTGATTGTTAAACAAATTCTCCTTGATAGCACCCTTAGTCAGAATATGTATTGAAAACATTATGGAGAATGTACTAACTGTCATTAGGTTGTGAATGGTTAAGAACCCTTAGAGCAAGTTTATAAGATGACAGCTATAATAATTCAACCCACATATACTTATTGCTATGTTGGAGAATTAACCAAGGATCACAACAGGGGTCACTACCTCTGGAATTATAAAATCTTGACACATTTTTTTTGTAGGAACTGTTAGGGGCTGCGTCAGTGGGAGTAACAAAATAATTTGGATATATCAATAAAGTTGAAATGGTAAATTGGCCACCGTAATGATCACAAAAGCTAACGTTTCGAATGTTAGCCCTTCGTCAGAGTGAATTCGCTTCGCCATTCGTTCCGACGAAGGGCTAACGCTCGAAACGTCAGCTTTTGTAATCATTACGGTGGCCAATTTACCATTTCAACTTTGTTGATATATCCAAATTTTTTTTGTAGTGTTGAAAAAATTTTAGTTGAATTTTTGAGATTAAGCAAATCATGTGCGAGTGCTGGAGATTTTTTTTGTTTATAGGAGACTTTCAGATAAAGTGGGAGAGTTAGCCTAAAAAATACTCCCTATTTCTCTTATTTTTGTTTACTTAATAAATAAATGTATCAAAATTTTACTCCCCAACCGTTGTGAAGATTCCCTCCATCTTCACAGTGGTTTCTCTTTGTTTTTGCTTTTTTTTCTTTTCCTCAAATTGTTTTGTTTCTTAACCAACATCATTTGCAATACCTACACTGAAACAGTTTTGAATAAGAGTTTCATTTCTGCTCAGAAAACTAGAGTTACAAAACTTGTTCAATGTGACACAGCAGTTTTAGAACCTTAAACATATTATGTCGCAAAAATATCATGCTGCTTAATAAACTACCCAAAATACATTACTGTCATTGAACTAAACAGCGGGTGGTAGTGTGTTTTATTAAAGAGTGAAACCTCCGGCTGAGTTTATTGTAATAAAGGGAGTAAGTTTCTACAGAAACTGTGGAGGTAACTTGTTTTTATCAACTAAGTTGAAAGTATAAATTGGTCACCGTACAGTTAAAAAGTTGACATTTCAAGTGTTAGCACTTCATCAGAGCAAAATGAGTTTATAGTAACTTTGTTTAATTAATTTAACTCTCTTTTTTGGTTCATTTTTCATTGAATTGCTTTTTTTGTAACCAAAAGTGAGGCTTAAACGGTAATCGAATTTTTTTCCTGTATTCGATGTATGCAATAGACTACCCATTGGGTGGGAGATATTTTTTAATGTAACTGAATTCTTTATAATTTGACATGAAAGGAAATTAAGAACCACAAGTAGATATATGATGAAAATTTTTAAACAAGGTTGTTGTTTGTGGAATGTTCTCTTAACTAACCAAGTGGCAATGTTAATACTGCTAGGGGCTTCATGCTATGGACTCTGGCCAAATTGCTAGCTTTGAAGACCTTAAAGTTTATCTTATTTTTGGAGGAATTCTGTTCATGAACCATTTCTCATATAAAGATGGTGTAGTGTTCATTTGTTTAGACTATACTTACTTATTCATGATACCCAGAATTTATCATTGTTTGCAAAAGTACCCACATTCCAATATAGACAATCTCGCTCATTATTCTGAAGATGCAAGTAAATAAATGAAAATAAATACATGAAATAACAAAGAAGTTAGAAGGAGTGGTATTGATTGATAATTTTTTTCTGGAGGGTGGGGGTCATTAATCAACATTCTCTATCAAGTGACTTCTGTTCTTTTTAAAATTATTATATTATTTTTCAATTGCAGCCTGAAAATCTTCTTTACTTCAGGTAAGCTTGAATACCCTAAACTGCATACATCTAAATTATTGCAGCTATTCAGGGGATTTTTTCTAATTTTATTATTTCAGTAATGTCAATCACAGGCTTACTGCATACTTCCTTTTTGGCTCACTAAAATATAACTTCATGATTGGCACCAAATTTTCAGTTGCCATATTTTGATCTGTCATGCATTGTGTTACTCCTAAATGCATCAAGCATGTCAGGAATTCTTGGTTCAAGCAGTGATGCATGTGCTGGCACAGGGTTATAGATGGTCTTGTTTGACTGTTCTGATCCATTAGTCTGCTCCCATAGTAAATCCTTGAAGACAAGGCCTTCTTCAGCAGTTCAATCAAGGGATTTATTACACGACTCGGGCAGTCAGAGAGCCAATAACTAAAATCAACCAATCAAAATGCTCTACTGCCGGTCCAATATTCTCTAAGTATTGGACCGGGCACTGTCCCGAATGGTCCGGAATGATACTGCAATTGTGTCCCTTTGAACTTCAGTCGTATAATAAATCTCTTATTAACCAAGCTTGCTCAGGACTGTACTGGAAGAATATCAGCCCTCGGTCTTTTTTGTATGGACCTCGCTACGCTCAGTCCGTACTGTCAAGACCTCAGGCCAATATTCTCCCAGTACGGCCCTCGCACTTGGTTAATAAGATATATAAATTGTAGTTGAAACAAGAATATCTCTAACCCTGTGTGAGCACATGTTACTACTGCTAGAACCAAGAATTACTGGCAGGTCTGATGGGTGCAGGAGCAATGCAACACATGACAGAACAACATGCAAGGTCATAGGGATTGTTTTGTTTATCCTACAGTCCAGAGGATAACTCTAAAATAATGATCAGTGATTTTGGCCTGTCCAAGACGGAAGAAGATGATAGCATGATGGCAACTGCCTGTGGAACCCCAGGTTATGTTGGTATGTGCATTATGTTCAAAACAATACTATATGGTCATTAAAAAAATATTGCTATTCATCATGGTTTTAATCTGTCCAATCTGCTATTTCAGTATATGTAGAAAGGAGCCATCACCAGAGAGAACAGCAGAAAATTTCTTTCTCATTCTCTTCTACTTTTGTCAAGTCCAGGGCTGTGGTCTAGCAGTGCCCAGTGGCCCCTGGCACCTTACTTTTGCTCTTGGGTGACTCAGGAATCTCAGTTTTTTCATTAAAAGCATATGCTGGGCACCCCGGATTTCACAGTTTCAGAGCACTGGGTTCCCTTCAATTTTTCCTAGAGCACAGCCTTGAAGTCTTAAGTGACATTGTATTCCTCACCCTAAAAGCAACTGATTTTTAATTTCTTTCCCCTTCTCAAGCCAAGAAGCATGGCACTGAATCTTATACCTTGGCTAAGGCAATAGGATTATAAACTAATACTCTCTGTTGTCTAGATCTGGGTGTCCTTTAAGGCATAGGGGTAGGCTTTTGAAGTGTTTTACTGATAGATTTGATGGATTCCTTTCAAATTGCTACTGAGTTACAAGTGTGTTTATTAATCTAAAGAGAAATAAGACATTAAAGAGCAAGCAAACTTGCTTTAGGATTTAGTTGGATTTATCTTTTTTTTCTAGCCCCAGAAGTACTCAAACAGAAGCCTTATGGAAAAGCTGTAGATTGTTGGGCAGTTGGAGTAATTTGCTATATTTTGTAAGTTCATTTTATTATTAATTTTATTATTATTATTGTTATTATCGCAGAAAAATCAACTGAATGCTACATTCTAATCAGGCAGCACAGGGCGAAAACCGTAACCTGTGAGCCATGGAGTAAAAAATAAATGTACATTAACTAATCCTAAAAAGCTTTTCCATTGTGTCTATGGTGCTCCTTCTAACAGGAACTCAAACTGCCATCTTGAAAGTCCGGGCAATATTCAGAGTGCCCAAGAGCACTGCCCTCTGCATCTTTCGCAGTACATCTGTGCTTCTGCCTCCCACCAGCTCGCGCATCATGACATCCAGCTCCCTTGACCACCCCCCGAGGGCATCCATATAATGTTATATTGCTTCACCTCATAGCGTGGGAACTGCTACCTTAGTTCCCAGCGAAGGGGTGCGTACTTCAGTGTGTTCTCTTCATCCTTCCTTGTCCGATTGTTAATCCACGGGCAGCTCATTTCCAGCATCACAACTCTCTTGCACATATGATTTACAATGCATGCATCCACTCTATTGCATCTGACCTCTTGTTGATCAGCATATATAGGGACATCCCAATAAGCTTTAACATTCTCTGACTCATACATGGGCTTCGGCTTGGCGGGCGAGTACCGGGATGGTATCTCATCTATAAATCCCTCATCATACAACAGTTCGTAAAACAGTACCTTTAGTGCTGCGTCGTGTCTAGAGAGATATTTGCTCTGGGCCAGCGCACTGCATCCTAACAAGATATATGCCACACTCCCTGGAGCCTTGCCGCATAATCTGCACCTCACCTTGCCTTCCCTGCCTGTGTGGGTCTTCTGACTCGTGTAACCAGTTTAAATGTTCTTGCAATGTTCAGAGTGCTACTTAATGCAGCTTTCTGCATTCTCAGCAATATTTCTTTGTATCTTGTACCAAAGAAGCCCTTCATTTCAGTTTCCATGGCTGTAGACCATCCTCCAAGTACATCTATGACGTTTACTTGTGAGATCTTGTATCCTGGGTGTTGTTTTGTCAGCTCAAGTCTAAGTGCTCCATACTTCTTGGTCTTTTCTTTGTCTTTCTTGTCTCTGTTGTTGATCCAAGGGCAGCTCAGTTCCACCATAAGTACCTTCTTGTTTTTGTGGTCGATGAAACGTGCATCCACACGATTAGATTGTACGTATGTGTGATCAGCATATACTGGTACATCCCAGTATGCCTCAGCATCAGGTGACTTATAAAGAGGTTTGGGCTTCACATCTGAGAACCATGGCGGAGTACTATCAGCGAGCTCAAGGTCTTTGAGCATCTCAAAGAAGAACACTTTCCAAGCAAAATTGTGCCTCTCTAAGTACTTGGACTGAGCTAATGATGGACATCCAGCAAGTACATGTGCCATGCTCTCAGGACCTTCGTCACACATCCTACATTTGACATCGTTCTTGTCCGTTGTTCCAGTCTTGTAGGCCATGTAGACCTTTGTTGGTGTGAGCTGTTCGTACAGTTCCATGATGCCTGCGATACAGTGGGTAGGAGCACATTGCCATTTATTAAGCCATGCAAAACAATTTTCAAGGCTCAGTTGATCATCTTGCCATCTTGCTTTTAAAAGACTTCCTTGCCACTGTTGATCTTCGACTTTTTTGACTAGTTTCTCATTTACAACTTTCTTTATATGCTTCTTGGTGTGCATATCTTTGATAGCTATCTCTGGTTCTTCTGTTGGGCTACATGATGGTTCAGTGGTATTCAAGTTCAGAGTTATATCCAGTTCTTGTGCAAACTTCTTTGAGTCAGTGATAAGAGAGGAGAATCCCTTGACTATAGCACATTCTTCAAACTGTTGCACAGATTTCATCTTGGGGTCTAGACTTTCATAGAGCTTAACTGCTGCTTTGATCTTGATCAGCTTATACTCTTGTTCAATGACTTGTAGTCCTCGTCCTCCTTTCTCCCTAGGTAGATATAGCACCGCTATGGAGCTAAGTGGATGACACCCTCCATTTTCGCAGATGATCTTTCTTGTTTGTCTGTCGATGTCACGCAGTTCAGCAAGTGGCCAATGCTGGGTCCACATGGGGTATGTGAGTGCTGGAAGTGCAAACTGGTTTGTAGCAAGGACGCGGTTAAAATCAGATAGTGGGCTCGTCCAGATCATGGATAGTCTTCTGAAATACACCTTTGCTGCCTCTTTCAGTGCTTGCTTCTCGTCTTGCATAACTGACTCTTTAATCCCCAGAAACTTGTAGTTGGATCCTGACTCGAGATTCTTGACCACTGACGTCTCGTTGAGTTTGACGTCTTTGGCATCTTGGACTTGTTTACCTCTACACGCATGAATAGCGCTACACTTTTTTGGGTTCCAGTGAAGTCCCATATCTTGCATTGCCGTGCAGGTTGATCGAAGTACCTGATTTAGTTTAGTTTCAGAGGCAGCAAACACTTTCAGATCGTCTACATAAAGTAAGTGTGTTATTCGAGCTGATAAGGGCTTAGTTATTATTATTATTATAATTATTATTATTATTATAATTATAATTATAATTATTATTATTATTATTATTATTATTATTTTTATGGTAATAGTCTTTTCTTTCAGCACTATCAACTGCAAGTTGATAGGTCTGGGTTTGAAAACAGGTTCCTGTTTTACAGTAACTACCCCCTCCACTGCCCACATGTATGCTGGTGAATCATCAGGGAACCTGGCAATGTCTGAAGGGGGGAGGGAGCACAATGGATTAGCATCCCACTCTGGGAGGGGATCTATTACTCCTAATCACTTCATGCGATTGAAACTCAGATCAACTGCTGAAGTGTAGGTTTCAGGTTGGAGTGCTGATTTTACCCTTTACCTTTTCAATTTCAAAGTAAGACATGCTTAAATTTGTAGCCAAGTTAAGCAATATAACAATAGTCCTCAACTTACATCATAATTGTAGACTTTGTGGTTATCCTCCATTCTACGATGAAAGTGATGCAAATCTCTTTGGCCAAATCATGAGAGGAGACTATGAATTTGATTCACCTTACTGGTAAGCAACAAAAAAAAAAATTAAAGTTTGTGTTATTTTGTCAGTGTAGAACATGTTAATCTGTGATAACCCTTAATTCCCCAGAAGTGGTTAACATGTAACTTCTCCCTATGAAATCCATACGTTATTCAGCAAACAGGTTGAGAATTGATACTCAGACTTACCAGGTGGAAGTTATCTTGATCTAACATCAAATTCTCGTAACTAGTTTACAAGGAAGTGTGGTGCAGCTAGAGGGGAGAATTTAGTATTAGGTCTTGGGAGTTAGAGAGTTAACTAGAACTGATGGAAAACCAAATGAAAAGCTCAGGTCAAAATTGAACTACTGCAGTTTTGATTTTTCGAATATGTTTGAACTTACAAATAAATATTGATTTGTTTTACGACAAAAAGAGGTTTTTAAGGAAACTGTTTAATTTAAATTGAGTGCCGAAACCTCGAATTTCGACCATAAGCTAGCTGTTCCCTGTGCGTTAACTTACGTGTATTGTTTTGCTTAATTTTTTTGCGTCGCATATCTGAACCCCTTTTCCCAGCTTAGGAAATTTCAGGGAATAGAACTGCTTGGTATTGAAAGAGCTAAAAAGAATATTTTTACCTGAATCGCAGCGAAAAAGCAAAGGAAATGGCCATGCCAGGAAATAATTGTATTTTGCTTATCTTCCGCGTGCGCGAATTCTTTTTTTCCCAGCATACTTCACGCGTAAAATTCTCGTCAATCAAACCTCGTTCCCGAGGAACAGTAGGTTTCTTTTTGTTTTAATTATTATCATTTTAATTTTTGATTGGTAAAAAAAAAGATCAACAACAAAAAAATGAACACAAGTTATTAGTAAATTCCTTTCATTTTCTTTGACATTTTGTATAGTCCAGTTTTTCGTCACCTTAGCGCTTAAGACATTACAGCTCATACCCAACATGACAAAGACGCAACTTATTTCCGGTTGAGACAAGAGATAACCGGAAATATGACTGCGTTCGCTTGTTACTTCGTCCCCCTTCTTGAATTCTAATTACTTCCGGCCCTGGCACCATTATGATCTTTTCGGTTTAGGTTGTACATTCACCTTATTTTCTGGAATGTCGCTACTTTTTGAACTATACAGTGTGAGTTGATCATTCTTCTAATGGACGTCTTGTATTATTTTATTTCTTAGGGATGACATTTCAGATTCAGGTAAGGAGTTAAGTTTTTTCCAAGCGTGTCTTTTGTTGGTGCATCACATGTATAAGATTGGTTGGTAAGTGACACGACCTTCGCAGTCAACGTCAGTTAAATGCATTTTGTTTTAATTCACTTTCAGCTAAGAATTTCATTACTTATTTGTTACAAATTGACCCCAAGAAGCGGTATACCTGCAGACAGGCCCTAAATCACCCTTGGTACGTACAGTTCACCAACTATTCCGTTTATTGGAATATTTGATCATCCGGGTAATTGTAGTTCTGAGAAGGATTGTTGTCGGTAATGGTGACTGACGTTTCGACAGCCTGAGCGGAAGTCACCATCAGTGCCAAGTGAATAGTTATTGTCAATCGAATGTTCCAAGTCCGGTTCGTGAAAAATGATTGGCCAGTTTTGCCGTGATGTTATTGGCTGTAAAACTCAACTGAAGGGCGTAAGTCGGTCGTCGAACAAGCGTGGCCAGTAAATGATTTTACCATATGGCAAACTATCGAAAATATGTATACAGAACTAAGCGTGGTGTTGTTTGCTTAACCTGTGGCATGTCAACTGGACATTTTTTTGCCATAAATTGTAGTTAGAATTACTAGAAAGCTTTATTCGTTTTACAGTGGTTTTTAAAAGAAATCTATAAAGAGACGGCATGTAATGTCATGTTGCACGGGATCAAATCGATCGGGGCCAATTCGGAGCTTATCTTGTTTCCTTAGCCAATCAGATCACAGGATTCCTTTCATTTTGCTCGCTGTCGAAGCCAACTTACTAATATCTCGTTATATTTCGTAGGATTTCCGGCGGCATGGCTCTTGATCGTGACATACATGCGTCAGTTAGTGAACAAATAAAGAAAAACTTCTACAAGGCCAAGTGGAAGGTAATGTTGATGGGTGAAATCCAAACCATTCCTTACCATTGATATAACAAACCTGAATCAGTGTATGCATTATATATTTAAAGAAGAATGGATCCAGGTTGGCTGCAATGGTTTGGAATCTTTATAATTAAGAAAATACAACTAAAGTTTGGTGTAGGAATGATGGAGCAGGCGAGAAAGCGAAGAAATTATAGATATATTTTTCTCGATAATCTGCAAAGGGAAGGGGGGGTCACGTCCGATGGACTGACATCCCATGGGAAGGGGGGTGACAGTATTTCTTGTCATTTCACGCTCCAGAAACTGGGATAGCCGCTTACTAGTCGATTACTGTTTGACCAACTCCTTCTTGGGCAAATTTTGTGATGATTGTAATTTGTCCTTGTTCACAGCAAGCGTTTAATGCCGCAGCAGCCATTAACCGAATGAAGAACCTTCAACTCGGTGGAAGCGGCAGGCCGGCTGAAAACAACAATGGTGACTGAACCAAAGCAGCTGGTCTGCAGTGATGGTCTTTTTCAAGCTCTTTCTCAGGATTTTTCGGTAAACAGGCGAAGGAAGAACCTGGGAACGAAGCTTATGTAAACCCCTGTAGATCAGGCGTTTAAGAATTTGTAGATAACATGTCTCCATCTGCTCATTTAAAAGCGAATATTTTGCTTTTTTGTTCTATGTAGAATTTACTCTAGCCATCAAATTATTTGTAATATTCCGAGAAAAAGCGAAGAAGACATGCTTGAGTTATGAACAACAAATATATCGAGGGATGCACTGTAGTTAATGTTCCTCTTCTGCTACTATAAAATGTTTTATAAGCGATTTGTTCTCCATCCGAATTCCGATAGCGTCAGAAAAAAAAGTAAGTGTCGTGAAGACTGCCAATGTGCAGTTCTGCGCAAACTCAATCCTTAGGTAATTTTTCAAGTGTTTAAGATCACGATCGAATCTTGGACAATTTCTGGCGGAAATTTTGAAATAGTTTGTAAATCCAATTGAAGCGAGCAAGTCTGATTAGAGAAAAGACGTCTGTCAGTTTTGTGGTAAATGTTAGAAAACCAGCGATTGAACTAGGTTAAAAACCAATCAAAGTTTCTAGTCTAGACTGGCGATTGAACCAGGACTCTTGGTACGAGGTGGAAAGTTTCTTTGAAAGACATCTCTTTCCCTTCAGCAGCTGGTCTTGACAGTAAATCCCTTTTTCAGCCGATAACCTGCTGAAAGATATAAGGTGCTAATCAATTTAAATTTTGTCAGATTTATCATGTCCCATCTCTGGTCTTGCTTTTCAGAGTCTTCCAAAATTTCATGCCATTTTTCGTTTTTGAAAATAACTTACTCGCTGTTTTTTTTTTTTATTTTTAGTGAAAAGCAGGAAAGTACATTTGTCAATTTAGAACAAGGAACGTATTGATCTTTGCTAATAAAAGTATGCCTTGCGAAACCTCTTAAACTCTTTCACCACCAAGAGTGTCGAGCATCAAGTTTTTCTTCATGCAATGTCCCCCCCCCCCCTGAAACTAACGCCAAGGTCACGAGAATAAACAAAATGGTCACCATCTTAAAAGGCTCCTGATTGTTAAACAAATTTTCATTGTCAGCACAGTAGGTAATGTATAAAGGACAGGGTGGAAAAAAAGGGATATGGATGCTAGGGTGTGAGAGGAGGCGGTGTTGCCGAGTTGTTAGGGTCCAGGGTTCAAGTCTGCATTGTGGCTTAAAAGCTCCTATGGGAGGAGCTTAAATTAACTTGTTTAACATGGAAAAATCTTAATTTCCCGCAGCTTTCTGAGACAATAGCTCTTTTTAAAAAATCTGGTTATTCTTAGTGACTTAAAAGAAAAATTAACATGTCTCCAATTGGGATCATGAGTAACTGAAATCTACTTTTGTGGAAATCTGTGGATAAGTGAATCTAAACATCTAAGCCACAACCGTAAGTGATGCTTTCTAGAAGAGAAAATCGGTAAACTCCTCTCAAAAACTTTCAAATGATATCAGTTCCCGTTTGCTAACATAGTGTTCTTAACCAAGAAATAAAAAAGTGTTCATTTCCACGCCTTTTTAGTCGGTTAAATCATTCATACAGGCCCTAAATGGGATCAGATTTTCGCCCTATTTTCCGTCAAGTGTTGAAAAACGGTTCCCCTCTTCACAGCTGCAGGACGCACGTCTTTTCGACCGCGAGAAGATTTGAGGCGAGCCACGGAGAAGTTTGGCGGGAGTCTGGCACTAGTTACGAGGGCTTTCCTCATCCCTACCAGACCCCTTGCAGTCATCTGGCCTGACTCGCGTTTCTCAAAGCCGCATATATACTTTGCTGCGGGCGAAGAAACGTGAGTGCTGAAGCTAATCTTGTACCCAGACCCCTCCGTATCAATGTTACTTACATCCACTCGGCCGTGAAAGGTCTGGGTACAAGGAGAGGCTTGCTCATGCTCACAGGCTACAAGATAACTGGAAGAGAACTCGCGTTTTTGACTCCATTTTTTTCACTGAGTTTAGCAAGGAATGGGAGTTTGAAAGCCGCAACTTCTCTTCAGTTCGCAATAAATGTTAACAGCGTGACACGAGACATGCTGATTTGCGTTACGACTGATATACTGGACCAATCCACCGTGGTGGTCAACCCACGTGACCAAATCATCTCGTAACACTACGGATGTAGCGTAACGCTGCAAGTCTTCTAGACTGAAGTCCAATTTTTTACTGATGTACACTTCACCGGGGCTTGAGAAAGACACCGCTTGAATCTGCTGACGGCTCCCTATAATCTTTGCTAAGCCGCCACCAAAGGAATGTCCAGTAAGAAGAACGATACCTTTGGATTTTAGATTCTCCCTTTTGATGTACGACTCGATTGACTCGAGAGAATAGTCTGGGCGGTTGTGATGCAAAATCCTTTCCAGAAAAGACGAAGCAGACACGTATGACGTCACGAAACTCAATGGGAACCTTTGCACCGGGAGAGCCTCAGAGGTGAGCTGGTAACTAATTACCTCACTCCACAACTTGAGGTATTCAAACCATTCTCCTGCAGACACACTTCCTCGTATACCGATGATATGAACTTTCCTTGTCGCCTCGAATAAGTGATAAAACCTGGGATTTCCGTCTGACATGTAACTAACATTCCATTGACCTTCTCGATGGAGGAAATAGCTGTTAATTGACTTACTTAGATCCTGCCTGTTCCAGTTTGTCTGGTAGGTGACGAACGAGAGATATGCTATTTCGGCCACGTTCAGTCGTAACGGGGTCCATGTTTTATCGCAGATCGGATACTTTGGCTGATATTTCTTACTGATGGAAAAATTTATCGCCTTGAAGTGATTCACTGATGGTAAATTGCAACTGTTTTCGCTATATGCGCGAGATGTAACCATTAGAATCAACACAGCAAGGTAGGCAGCGGTAAAGAATACAGCAAAACGTCTTTTCATGACAAATTGTTCCCCGTTAGGTTTTCTAGAGCCTCGGAAACAGATGTATAATATAAGGCAAGCTGTCAGGAATGGGTAGAAAAATGCAAAACAAACCGCGCCAGTTGACGCATCAACGAGAGTAAAGGAAATAGGGGCAAGAATGGAAAACAGAACAAGCGGAATACAAAGTGGTAAAAGAACCATGGCGTACGCTTCGTGGCTCTCCTCTCTGTAACAGAACACGAGCAAGCCAATTGAACCAAGTACTGCTACGATAAAAGCTGCGAACCAACACACTGCAAGGCAACTGCTTAGCAATGTCATCATGACACCAAAACTAGTTCTAACACACCCAGCGTAAATACCTGAACCCATAAAGATGGCGAGAAAAACCACCACCTTGACCTTTCGGAATATGAGAGTGCTCTTTACAACCGCAACTTTGATGATTTCCCAGAACAAGGAGAATACGAGACAGACGAAAAGCATGGTACAGCATAGAAACATTAACAAGCAACACGTGTATAAGTTCTGGTGGGCAGATGAGTCTCCCTGTGGAGAAATCATTTCAAATGTCATTTCCAGCGCGCAGTTGATAGCGAAGCTGAATGCTGTGACGAAAAAAGATATCAGAGACACGATAATGGTCACGTGAGAAATCGGATAAAGGAAAGCAAATAAGCATCTCAGAATTTTCCATTGAATGCCCACTCGGCCTGCAAATATCTGAGAAAAAAATAAAAAAAAAGATTTGAGGGACAAGACATTAATCCATGTGATTATTATTTATCGCCGTTGGAGATGGGGGTGGGGGACGGAGGATGTTAGGAGGATCACATAGTTTTCACGGGGAACAGCAACCTTGTTCCCAGGGTCTCTCATCTTCGCGCCCCCTTGAGCTCCAGGGGGTGGGAAGTTGAGAGACCATGGGAACGAGGTCGGGGGATCAGTCGTCACCGATAAATGATTAAGAGGAGACTATTGAAAATTGGCTTACAAATATACCTAACAATCTTTAGCAAATTACAGAGCCCTATGGGAGAATTCAGTTAATTTCATCGTAACACAACCAGAGATCATCCCGTCCCCTCCCTACCCCACTTAGCTTACAGGCAATAAATAATGAGTGGCACCAGATATTGTCAAAAAAAAAAAAAAAAAAAAACAATTCCAGTGTTACACGGCTATCTCTTTATACCCTACCCCTGTGATGGGAATTCGATGGAGCAAACATCACCGTGAGGGCTTTAAATTGATGCCTCTCTCTCTCTCGTTCGTGACCCAAAAAGTGACCTGAACCCCAAGGGTACCAAAACAAACAGGTCCGCAATGTGTATACAACTCCAGAAGCTCCGCAACATATTTGAGACAGAAAAGGTTAGCACGCGGCTATCAAACCACTCATTTTAAAAATATTGCCAAAGACCACAATTGTTATTGAAGGTTATTCAGAAGTCAACAAATAATGGCATAAGTTGAGCGTAAATGCGTAACTTTAAATGCGTGACTTTGAATTTTGCGTGACATTTCAATTACAGTTGGCCTTTGTGCCATTTGATTCTTTCGGATAGTTTTTCTCTCCCGCTGATTTTAAGTTGTTGCATCGTACGCCCTTTCACTGTTCACTGTTCACGTCCGGCGTTCATCCCGAGTTAACTTCTTAAGTTTTGGTTTCAAGCCACCGGCGTATAGGGACGACTGATATTTTACGAGATTGATTAAAGCTAAGTCTCCGTAACGTATCCCCTGGTTTGGCTCGTGTTTTCTCCAGTCGCGATTTTCTCGGCGCTTCATTCGGCCTTGATGTTCGCTTGCGGTCACATTGAGGAAAACGTGGATTGTGATAAACGTGACTAGAATTCATGTGGATTGAACCACCAACGACAAGTGACACGTTTGCTAAGGGGCCGACCTTTTAACTTTTGAGGGGGAGGGGGGGTGGGTGATTTCTGGTCATCAAGAAAACTTTTTTCTAGCAATCTGCTGTACAGGATATTTTTTTCCGATTTTTCGGTACATTTTTTTCTGTTACATTTGGGCTGCATGCAATTTTTTTCTTCCAACAACCGCTTGCAAGAATTTTTTTTTCAAAATCACCCCCCCCCCCCTCAAAAGTTAAATGGTTGGTCCCTGAGATAAAGATTTACCTCTGAAAGGCTCTTGAAGGTGAACAGGAAATGGTGTCTTTGTCGAATTTTATCTCCAAAGCAGACTTATTCGCCTTTCTTACTATCCATAAACGAAACTCATGACCCCGTTGTTTGAGGTGGCGGTGGTGTTTTGCCATTTTCTCGCAATGAAATACCGCGATTAAAGCGCTAACGAAGCGAAACACCACTCTCTTCCCCCCAAAAGCCCCTCCTTCAAACTTATTCGCGAGTTTGCATTGCTTTCTACCGACGAATGTGGAAGTCTCATTGAAAGCGGGTTGACAAGCACCAGAATAATATAAACTTGACTTTGTTTGACCCCTCATACACGTCGCGACGGAGTAATTGAGCTCTTTTTGTGTGCAAAACAATATATTTTGGGACAAAAGAAGATAACATTCTAATCCCTTGGAGTGACTAGCATCTAATTTCTTCACCCCTTAATCACACATTGAGGTCACGAAAATAAAGCGAATGACCAACAGCTAACGAAGCCTTCGATCGTTAAACAATTTCTCCTTGTCAGCTTCTTGGGAAACGTACAGGGAAGATGCATACCCCTGATTGGGTGGAAAGGGTTCAGATTAATCTTTACCGATCCTAAACATTGAAGACCATGAAAACAAAGCACCCACAAAAATTTGTGTTTCATTCCAACTTTGTCCTTCGAATTCAAAGATCGATAGATAAACTGAAACGCGCTATTTCCTATTCTTGCATAATCTTCTTGTCTGTCACAACACTAAAACTTCCTAAGAAGTCTTTTATTGTTAAAAAAAAATGTCATTAGTTTCGCAATAAGAAAAGTTCAAAGACCACCAGAAGGAAAGATGAGAGTAAGGTCGATGGTAGCGCCTGATGAAATCAAAGACTGGCGAGATCTTCGCTTAAAAACGTTAACCCGTGACTGAGGCTAGACAACAGCTGATCATTACTGTCACGACACCCTGGAAAATGAAGAATACTGCTATACTTAGCACAAGAAAAAATTACAATATTTACATTTTTATCGCTTTTTGTTCGTTTTACAAGTTACGGTTCGCCACCCTTACAAGCCTACGTGATGAGGCTCGTCCTCCAGAAACGCCCCCAAACTTAAATAATATCACTATTTCGCTCTTAACATTTCTTCGCTCGATATTGAACTCGAAGAGATGCCGGGCTTGTGAACGAAGCAAAAAATTAGTTGAACAATTAGTTGTTCCTAAAAATTAGTTGATCCTCTTGCAGAGGATCTCCTTACTCAAAATTTTTTTGTTGGACAGGAGTTTTTTTCCATATTTACCTGCACTTCGCGTCTAGCCCTTGAAGAGACAAACAGTGGCGTGTTCTCCTCTTCTTCTGTTAAAACGAGAATTTCTTCGATCTTCCCTTCACGCATCTCGACTTTCTTTCCAAATGGTCTTCGAAAAAGACTGGGCTTGATGTTCTGTTCTGTAAAATTTATGATTCTTTCGCTAACCAATCAGATACGTTACGCGAATCCACGGTCGTGAGTAGAACATTGCAAAATGTGTTAGTCAAATGTCAACTGAAACATCATCGTCACGCATAGACTCGTGCACCGAGAATTCTACTTCCGGTACATCAATTTCCGGTTGATTACATTGACTGTTTTCTACTTATCTTGTTTTGGGCTTAGGCCATTTACAAATAGAACGGCAATAAAGGGAATTCAAGTTAAAATCTAATATATATATATATATATAAATTTGACCGAAAGCTCAACGGTATCTGGAGCCCTCAGTTCTGACTCCATCTAAAACCTCGTTTTGAGAAAGGGAGAAAACCCTGGGTACTACGTAGTGACATTGAAAAAATACAAAATTTCAAACATGAGAAAAGTGGATTATGCTGTATTAAAAACCCGTTACTAAGAATGAAAAAACTCAACTTGAGTTGCCAGGGTAACGCAAACGTCGAATATGCAGATCGAGATGACGAGCAACCTCGTTTTCACGGTTGTTGGGAACGAGGTTAAAAGAGAGGACAGCGTTGGGAGATGGGGACATCTGTTAGAGGTCACGTGACGTTACAGGGAAACCAAGACTAACTTCATTTCGCGTCCTGTTTAGCCCCTGGCTGGTAAACAAATACGAGTACGATTTCACCAGTTTCTCGTGCAAAAAGTCGAGAAACTCAATTCAGAGTATTGGAAATTTGATAAACAGAATGGAGGGTGGCGAATTTAACGCGTTTCTCCTTTCTATATCGGATCGATTCAGGGCGGGAGACCTCGAGAGAATGAAATTTCTCCTCAAGGCACACTTACCTGAAAGAACATTGGAAAACTTGCAGATGCCATTTCAACTCTTCGGTCAAATGATGAACGCTAGGTTACTATCCCCAAACAATCTTCATTTTTTGGCTTCCTGGCTAGAGTCGGCTGGTCGAATCGATCTTAGCGAAGAGGTGAGGCAACACGAATCAAGGATATCGTTGGCAACAGAAGTTTCTGGAGGTAAGCGTCCTCCCAGACTGAAGTTTGTTTGCTTTGTTGTTTAGTTCGCTCTGTTTTGACATAGCTAAAAGTTGTAGACCGGTATCATTTTAAGGGATTCTCTTTCGCACCTTAGAACAGCCTTTGAATTTGCTGCTAAGGAACATCACGCTACCATGAAGCGAAGTCTTTCGCTGTGCCAAAGTAAAACGGTTTAGTTACATTTAGATTCAATGATAGTCCCGATCGATCTGAGACAACATCATCGACCAAATAAACTGCCAGTTATTTGAACAATCCCTGGTTGGAGGAAAACAAATAGCTTTATATTTGATAAGTATCGATCATTAGGAATTAATCTTTGACGTTTCAAGCAAATAAAACCGGCGGTCGGCACAATCATGATGTAATTTTACCACAAGAACGGAAGTTATAGAAGGGAAGAAATCAACCGTGTGTGACGTGACTCAGTCAATGAATCAAAACTTTGCGGGGGATCTTTGAGAAAATATGTTACAGGCATGCCCTCTCTACGTCGTATTTTACCAGGATTGGGCTATAGATCCGTTGACAATAGGTCGGAAAATTTGGATTTTAGTTCTACACACGTGAAACTCGGGATTTGTACCCTAAGGGATAACCCCCATTACTCAGCTGTTTACAGTGATATTTTGTTTTACAATTGCTCAACAAGGAGGAAAGTCACGCTATCATTATTTCGAGTCTTATATCACTTCGAAGTATAATGATAGTAATCACTGTAAATACAAGCGTGTAATTCCCAAGCACAGTCCTTAAAGTAAGGTTAAATTCCGCACTTTTGATCAAATATATCGCTTTGAAGGTTATTCCTTACTCATGTTTCCCACGGTGACGTCACAGATGCCGAGTTAAGCGGAAAATTTCACTAACTTTACACAATTTTATCCGATCGTTTACAATAGTCAACCGGATCGAAATTAGATAACTATCCACAGCAAAAATTCACTTGGTCGTTTTCTACTTCATTTAAATCTTTTTTTTAATTTATGATAATATCCAGTTCTGATATTGAGTGGCCGTCCGCAAAGTTTCATCAACATGCATTCCTAAGAAAACCGAGTATTTGTTTGACATCCCACAATGATAGCTATAAATGATATTCGAATAGTTCATCACCTTCTTAGTCCTTATAAAATGGATTTCTAATGGGAAATCAGGCGTGATTAACTTTTGTGTAAATACTTGCTTAATCTACACCTTCAAATTGAAATAGAACCGCCTTAGACACGCATTATATATATCGCGTGGCTAGTCAAAATACAAACAACGCGTAAGAATTAAACACTCAACGATACTACACACCAACTGTACCGGCTAATATGTTATTTATTATGTTATTTATTGTGTTATTTATTATCTTCTAGTGTGCTTCTACATATTTCATAACGCGATACACACATCTTAATTTTTCTTTATCGATGAAAAACACTTCGACTGTCAAATTGGGAATGAGGGAGAGTTATCTAGAACTCCTTGTGGGCTCAAGTCACCCTTCCAAATCTTGAAGTATCTGTTCGGCGTCAAGCATGATGACCATGATGTATAACCCACCCAGATACAGAAGAACCGGGATACTTATATTTTGAATACCTTACTTTCAGAACAAGGATCATCTGATAATGCAAATAGTTTCGTGGGGGCTCTTCCTCGCAAGCCATCTCATTTCTACGGAAGAGAGGAAACAATGAATGAGATCGTCAGAGTTCTCAGTGAAGGCAACGGCAAACGACTTGTAGTCATAACCGGTTTACCAGGTTATGGCAAATCCTGTTTGGCGCAAAGAATCGGTCATACGATGATGGAGAAGGGTTTCCAAGTTATCTTTCTTTGTTTACGACAAATCCGATCTGTCGGTAAAATGTCCGCCAGGATTCTACGCGCCTTAAAAGCAAATGTTGGTCATGGACTGATGAACAACCCACGTGAGCTGGCACTGTCGCATTTAAAATCTCTAACCACGAGGACAACGCTTATCCTCGATAACGCTGAAGATCTCATTTGTGACCAAGACTCGAAGGAGGAGTTTTACAGTTTTGTGAACCATGTCGCTCAGTTTGCAGGCCATGTGAAATGTGTCATTACCTCAAGAGTGGATTGTCCTGCCTCGTGTCAAACCCCGCGTCACTCGGTAAAACTACTCGTTATTGAAAACGACGCCGCCGCAAAATTGCTTCAAGAAAGGGTTCAAGACAATGGCTGTTTTCTTGAGGACCAGCAAGCTAAGACTATAGCACAACTTTGCTTTAAGGTTCCCCTGATCTTGCACGCAGCCGCTGCATATTTAGAATTCTTTACCCCAGAGACACTGATTCAAAGTTTGGAAAGTCATTTTGGGGCCCTAGACGTGGCAAACATGAAGGAACTGTCGCCAGAGCTGCAAATGAGGGGCCTTCTCAGTGAATGCTTACAGCAGCTTGGCGCCGATTTCGAGGAGGATCTGTTTTCCTTATCTGTATTCCCGGCTGCTTTTAGTTTAGAACAAGCGCAGAGAGTATGCTGCTCAAAATCAAGGCTTTTAACCGCTTTACTTCAACTGGTGAAGAGTTCTCTTGTCCACAGAGAGTTGGATTCTAACCAATACTTCGTCCATCAAGTGATTCAGCTATGCTGCGAAGAAAAGGCTAAGACAGACAAACGATTGGGCGCGTGTTACAGTCAAGCGCAAGCAAGATTTGTAGAGTATTATCTAACCCTAATTACACAGCTGCACCAGGGATTTTTGTGCAAAGGCGACTTGAAGAAATCGCTTTGTTCTTTCTGGGCAGAGGAGGAAAACATTGTTCAAGCAATTTGGTGGGCGGCAGCGAGTGTGGGAACAGCGCTCCCTACACGTTGCGCGAAGATTCTAAACGAAGCGGTCATCTTCCTGGCTAAAGTCATGAAGAAGGCTCAATTTGAACAAATCTACGGAGTCGTTCTTGGCGCAACCAAAGGAGACTTGCGACTTGTTGCTGATTGTCTTACGTGTGTTGGCATAAAACAAATCTACAGCTGTGAATGCCATCGATCCTGCAGTGTGGTAACAGAGAGAGCCTACAGAGTCTTGACAAGAGCCCTAGAAATCTACGAACAGCTTAACTTGACAGAGGGAGAGCTCGTTGCACAGTGCTACAGCAAGATCGGACGCTGCATGGCCAAGAATGGAAATCCTTCAAGAGCTCTAGAACTGAGCGACAAAGCTCTCGAAATCCGAGAAAAGAAGAGACACGAGGAACCATTGAAGTATGCAGCTTGTTGCAACGACAGAGCAGGTAGTGTAGCCTAAGCAATGTTGCAGATTAAAAATTCATTATTTTTCGTCAAGAATGTAGATGAAAATTGTAAGAACTTGTCAAACAATCTATAGCCAGTAGCTGCTTTCAATTTTGATCCCGGGGAACGTCGAACTAGTGTTTGGCTGACACAGTTTACTGAGATTGAATACATGAAGAGATCGCGTGAACTTCATTTCTGAGCTACATCAAGGTTTTGGTGCGAAAAGGAAGCTGAGAGAAGATAATTTGTCGCGACTGAGCGAAAAAGAAAAACATGGTTCAACAATTTTCTATCGGAGAGGGGCATTAAATGTGTTGTATTACCCCGATCTCTTCTCGTGGGGAAAAATATATCATAAAAGTAGCCTTGAAGAGGGATTTTTAGCTTACATTTATCCACAATTTTAGGAGGCAGTGTGGTTGAGTGTTAACTGATGGTATGCGGTTGAAGCCCTCTACCCTGCAACTCACTGGATTTGTTCTCGTTTGCCCCGAGTTCATTTCCTTGGCTACCCCTTGTATATAGTCAACTGGTCTGCCTTTTTCTTGTTAGTGTTTTTAATCACATGTCTATTTAGAATATTTATTTCTAAGTTTTTCGCATTTAAGGGCCTACAAGACAATTACATCGTTGCGGACTCGCGAGGCGTAGCCGAGTGAGTCCACGTCATTTTGACCACTGTGGTGACGAATATTGTTGTAGACAAGAGTTTAGAACAGGCTAAACCACTGTTGATCTGTTAATTACCGTTGTGAAGTGAAGTGTATCATTAATATTAGTAATAGTTAACAACTATTCACCGAAGTGGAGGTGGTTAGGGGTGGATATTCGCGGCGAGGTAAATATCCACCGCTAACCACCGACACTGAGGTGAAAAGTTGTTTTGGTATATACTAAAACGGTGAGATAATATACACCACCAAAAATAAATTTGAGTTATTTCTTCGCTCGTCACGGATGCAAACCGGACGCCACTTTTTCCCGAGTTGCTCGGAGTAAATAGCAAAGGATATTCGGAATTTGACTAGCCAATCAGAGCGCGCCTTCAACGCTATCCACTGTTTTAGTATATACTAATAACAGTTATAATTGTTATGATTATCATTATCATAATTTGATCCGTTGGCTCATCAACTTTCTTTTGTCTTTCCCTGTCAATAGTTATTCAAAGCAGCCTAAATAACCACCTTGATGCCCTAACTCTCAGGGAACAAGCCCTTGGTGCCTACCTTGAACAACTAGGTCATCATCCATTCACCGGAACCCTCTACAACTATTTAGGCAACGATTGCCTTGCGCTGGAGAACTTCGAAAAGGCGGTTGAATATTTCACCGAGGCCCTCAGTATCAGAAAGATGTGTTTTGGTTTTTACCACCAAGAAACTGCCCGAACGTATCACGATTTGGGTGTTGCTTTCAAGATGAAGGTGAGTTAAACATTTTTGTACGTTAAACATTTTTGTCAATTGGTAGAGCGCTGCACTAGTATCGCAGAGGTCAGTGGTTCGAATCCCGTACAGGCCTGATTTTTTTTTTTTTTCAGGTCTGATTTTCGCTATTGCTTAAATAGCGCTATCTACTGCGAGGATCGTGCATCATACGTATTTTTGTACGTGTTTGTTATTTATGTGGCTGCTTTAAGACCCACAATCTCTTGTCTACAGAAATCCCATCTTCGGCATTCAAGATTGAGATCTTGACTCTGACCACGGAACTCAACACCTTGCTCTCCCTGAGTGGTCGAGATGTGTTGTGTCGTAAATGGTGCCATGCTCAAACGACTTAGAGGAACCTGTCATTGTTTATCGTTGGGGAGAGGGAACCGAAGGATTTTGGTTGTGTCGCAATAAAATTCGCCTGATCCCCCACCTTGGGTTCCCTAATGATCCCTCCTCATCAGCAGCCAGTTTTTTCTAGTCTCCCTTTTATATCCTGTTAGCGACGCTGAGGCTCCCTCCGTTTCCCCTGAAAATTCAGCGATCCTCCAAGAAATCTTCCGACCCCTCCCAGGCGATAAATAGTGACTAGTCCACGATGCAATTGGGTGATAAGAAACTGAACAATTCTCACTTGAGTACAATGGTTTCTTCGATAGCAAGACACGACTAGAAATCACGGCTCTGACACATTTCATCGGTCCTGTATGCAGCGCAACCATATGTTTGAGAGTCTGAGGCTCGTCTTCTTCACCTTATTCCAATTCTAGGGAGATTATGCGAGAGCCATGGAGCAGCTGAACGCGGCAATTGCGATCCAGGAAAAGCTGTGTGATGTACCCCACGAGAAATTCAAATCCCTTCAAGTGAAGAGGGAGATCTACTCATGTCTGAATTTAACCGACTCAAGCGCTCAGGAGCTACAAGAGAAATTGCGACAGAGCCAGGAGGAGATGGCTCGAGAGAAAAAAGTCAACAACGTAAGACTGGAGAAAATTATGGACATGGCCAACAATAACGGGGCAGTGTTTAGCACCTACTAGGTGAACGAGCATATTACTTTAGACGTATCTGGTAGCAAGATAAGTATAACATGAAAAATACAGTCGTATTGTAACTGGCCCTGCCCGAAATGTGGGGTGTATTTGTTACTTTGAGTACCACTATCAGCAAAATAAGTAAAATCGAAAAAAAAAAAAAATCTGGCGACTTAATATATATATGTATTTTAAAAGACGTTCTAGTGTGTAGTATGACTGATTATTATCCAACTGCATGTGCTTCGAAGAGTACAAATAACGCCCAAGACGAGTACAAATATCTCGCGGTATTTGTATTCCAGAAATACTGTATTTAATCTCTTAGAAAACGTTTCGTTACGTAGTATCGCTGAGTATTTTTACGGGTTGTGGATAATACCTTAAGCAACCATGACGGCTACGGCAACGAGGACAGAACAATAGCTCAGCACGTGCGTTTTGAAACTTTGTACATTTCTTACCCGTCCTATGCAAAACAACAGCGCGAAATCGCCAAAATTTGCGTCGTTTGCGAACCGAAACCGCGACGGCAAATTAATTTAATTTCCATTCAACTCAACGCTACTTCTATACGTCATGCTGAAGTTGAGCTGTGACGCCGTATGAGTAGTAAGCTCATGCATCCATTTTTGAAATTCTAACTAAGAGTAGAAATTCATTTTTTAATCGAAGTCTTCCTTGGCGTTGCCGTCCTGACTGCTTAAGGTCCCTAATAAATACGACAGAAAACGGCACAACCGTGTTGGATGATAAATCTCTTATTAGACGTTTGGTTGTGTAGTATCGCTGAGTATTTTCACTGGTTGTTTGTATTTTTTGTATTTAATCTCTTAGTAAAGGTTTTTTTGTGTAGTATCACTGAGTATTTTTACCGCTTGTGCCGTATTTTGACGAGCTTGTACACACAACAAACCGCCTGATAAGTCAAAAGATGACTGCTCTTTCCCCTTGAACAGCATTTGCAGGCGTTTTACTGATTCTCTGGCATCTGCACCAAAGATGTTACACGCATAGGCTTGACATCAGTTCAGAAAAAATAGGTCAGCTAGCGTTGATTATAATCGTTAATTCTTTTAAAACCCCATGATCAAGTGACCAAGAGGGAAGCTCTTCATACATTGTCATGCCAATATCACGTAGACAAGAGATGACAATAAAGAAAATTATTAATTAGGGGATCATGATTAGTTGAGATAACACCAACTTCTCAGAGGTAACACAAGAAGAACTTTTTTACAGATGGCAAGGAGAATTGTAAATGAAATCAAGGGAGTGAAAGGGTTCACCTGCCCTTTGTTTGCCTATAGACCATAACCGGCCATAACTAGACCTTGAGACTTTGGACTCCAAAAGGAAAACAGTAGAGAATTGACCTCTGTACAGAGAGAGGTTAAAACAAACTAGGTATCTCAATCAACAAACATAGCAGTTGCTGCTGAAGTGCGTGATAAATAACGCCCTGTATGTCTGTGTACAGCCTACAAAATAAACGGTTCGACTGCATACTGAGTCTTCTTCAGGCGATACACAAACCACAACAGAGAACAACGGCTCGTGCGGTGACAGGTGACACATAAAGTGAACCTCGTCGCCTTAAGAAGACTCGCAGTATGCATTCGAAACGTCGCATTTCGCGTCGGAAGTTACTTTTTCGTGAAAGAATCCATCAAACTTCATTGCAAGAATATTCTTCTACGTTCGAGCATATGATACCCCTCATTCAGTTCAACTCTATTACAACCGTTCAGTTGACAAGCGATGACAAAATAATTAGTAAATGAGTCAGCAAAAGAAGGTAATATTGATGTGAAAGGGGATAAGTTTCTAAATAAACCGTGGTGCTGTGTCAGTGGGAGTAACAAGACAAGGTAATTTTGGTTTTATCAACTGAGTTGATAATGTAGATTGGCCACCGTAAAGAGTTTTTAAAGCGGACATTTTGAGTGTTAGTGGGGGGTGGGGTGGGGGTATTGTAAAATAATTTGGTTTTATCAACTGAGTTGATAATGTAAATTGGCCTCCGTAAAGAGATTTTAAAGCGGACATTTTGAGCGTTAGTGGGGGGGGAGGGGGTGGGGTTATTGTAAGATAATTTGGTTTTTTCAACTGAGTTGATGATGTAAATTGGCCACCGTAAAGAGTTTTTAAAGCGGACGTTTTGAGCGTTAGTAGGGGGTGGGGTGGGGGGTATTGTAAGATAATTTGGTTTTATCAACTGAGTTGATGATGTAAATTGGCTACCGTAAAGAGTTTCCATGTTGACGTTTCGAGCGTTAGCCCTTCGTCAGAGCGAAGAGAGGAACTGTAGGTTGTGTGTGTGTGTGTTAGCTCGCTCTGACGAAGGACTAACACTAGTGTTAGACAGAAAATTACCAATATTCTCTCTAAATGTAAATTACACAACAGAAAAGGGTCAGGGGTCATTATCCTGAGTCCTTTTTTAGTCCACATTCTGTTTACATGTACACATTAAGGACCTTAAGCAGTCAGGGCGGCAACGCCAAGGAAGACTTCGATTAAAAAATTAATTTCTACTTTTAGTTAGAATTTCAAAAATGGCTGCATGACCTTACTGTCTCATACAGCGTCACAGCTCAACTTCAGCATGACGTATAGAAGTAGCGTTGAGTTCCAAATGGAAATTAAATTAATTTGCCGTCGCGGTTTCGGTTCGCAGACGACGCAAATTTTGGCGATATCAGGTTGTTGTTTTGCATAGGACGGCTAAGAAATGTACAAAGTTTCAAAACGCACGTGCTGAGCTATTGTTCTGACAATTAGATCTCTTGTTTTTCCACGTCCTCGTTGCCGTCGCCGTCGTGGTTGCTTAAGGGCAGTGAATGGTCACAAATCCACTGGTCATGGGGTTTTCTCCCTTCCCTTGACAGAAACTTTCGGCAACTGAACACAGGGCTAATCTGTGTTGAAAGATCCAAGGGGGAAAGGAGAGGATTTCAAAACACGCGAGAAAATGAAATGCAATAATATAGGATTACCTTTTTAAACCTAATTCTTGTTGAGTACGGAAAAAAAGATTTCTTTAAACTGTGGTCCCATTCTTTTCATTCTTAGAGGCCGTCATATCAATCGCTATGATTGGCGAATGTTCTCCACTAATTCGTAACGTGCACTTTCAGAAACTGTCTGGATCACTTTCTCAGTAGATCAGGTGTCAATGTACATTCTTATGTAGCCTGAGCAAGAACCTAAACTTTTGCCCTTTCAAGACATTCCTTGAGCATTTTTACACCGTTTTGGAGTTAATTCAGCACTTCTTCTACTGACTTGAAACCATAGATTTATCAATATGTGATTAGTTAAACTCTTGAGTGAAGTTGAAGAAACCCTACTTATCTTTTCATTTTCACTGATTTCAAGAGGATGCTAAGAACAGTTAATCACTCTACGTCAGTTGGAGGGATTAAAAACAAAGGTGGCACACGCTCTCACTAAATATTAGACCAGGAAAGATAATTTTATGCTAAATGCATTCTCGAGAGCTTGCTCTAATCATCTAAAGATGAACTGCACAATAATTCTGACATACTCGTTAGGAAATACTTTCTATTATCAGCCGGGGCAGTTCCCTAAAATTCTTTTCATTCCATTTTATTAACAGGGCAAAGATAGAACTGCAAAATTCTGGACAATCATGCAGTGGATTACAATTACTTTTCAATGCGATCAACCGAAGATCATGGGATCTGAAACTAGAAGGAAGGCAGAGTAGACACAAAAAATTAAAGTATTTTAACTGGAAGCTTAACGTTCACGTGATTGACAGACCGTGTTTACTATTGACGAAAACAATAATTCAGTCTGTTGGTGAAATTGGTCTGCTAGCCATGGATGTGTTGCTTCGGTGAGTCATCCCAAGCCCACCATTTCACGACCGGGTATTGATACGAACGAATTAATTTTCTTTCCGAGATGTTTTGATATCTCCCACTGAATAATCATATTCTTTCCTTCACTCTACGAGTTTGGCAGGAACGCACACACCTCTGTTGACTTTATAAATACTGGAATTATAATTAACAGTTCTAGTCGAGACGCAGTGGGCACTGTTCTTTTCTGAGAAATGTGAGATATATATCCTTGGCTGAAAATAACACTATGACTTTTTTGAACCTAAGAAAGTCTCAGGATCACTTACATTGTTTATTTGCCAATAAACATTCCTTAACTTCTCCTGCCAGGTGCCCCGAGGAATAGTTGAGTTGATGCCGCCTGTAACCTTGTTTCGTTTTACAACCATGGGTAATACCAGACACCTTTCATGAGAAGCATTTCGAAAGAAACATCTTCCCAGTCTACGGCGTCCAGCAATCACTCTGAAAGACGTATTAGATTCTTAACACAATACTACATTCAGCGAAAAGTTTGTCTGCCTTTCGATAAGGGGTAGGAGTACTCCTTCCTTTCCTGAAATTGCTTGAGACGTGCTGACATTTTAACAACGCTTCAGTCCGTGGTTTAACTGACAAATAATTTCTATAGAAGAGTCTAGTTGCAATTGAAAGTTATAAGCACAAGGATATCGATTACGTTCATTTGAGAAACAAATGTGTGTCAACACTTTGATCATGCTGTGGAAGTTGGTGGATGAAAATTGTTATTCCATTAAAAAGAACAACTATTGAAAATCCCTTAAAAACTGTTAGCGGAGACCCATAATAAAGAAGATGTTTAAAGCTTACATCGATAATTGACGACCACTAAAATCAAATCCAATTAAAAATTCTAATCTTAATTGGTAATAGTTATCTGCTATGGGTTAACTATGAATGTAAAATGTAAGTTTAATAGAATTAAAGTTGACTGCAGTGCAAGCGTCTTATTAGGCCCCTTAACAATACAAACTCGCCATAGTTTATCCAGGCAACTGGCCATCATCTCCCATCAATCTTCTGCTAAAAATCAAAGATTGCAGAGAACAAAGTGCAATCACTCGTCAAAATTGCGCCTGGTCTGTAAGCTGAATCAAAGCAAATCTCACGGTGTGATATCAAAGGTCTGTTTTAACACGTTTGAACTCGACAGTTTTCCGCGTCCTACTTCTCAGGGATAACAGCCTAAAGCTTTCCGGCTGAAATTCAAGAAAATAATCGGAGTAGCTGATGAAGTCTCCCCCTCAACTTTGATAACGAAGCGTTCTTCTTTTAATCTGTTACAACTGAGAACATTTTTGTCCAAACGGCAAATGTTTACAATTTTAAAACGCAAGATCGTTAGTACCACAAGTTAATGGAGCTTTAAGTGCTGAAGGAATCGCTCAAACTGTAATTGAACTAATTAGAAAGGACTGAGAACGAGACTAAAATCCGTCATAACTCTAACATCCTGTCATCTTCAACTGTTTTGTAACCGTTGGCAGTTCAAGTATGAAGAGCAAGCTAATTATGCTATTGTAATTAAAAATTTGTTAAGCTTGTTTCAGTGCAATCCCTTCGTAGCGGGCAAAATCAACTTTATCCAATTTTCATTCTGCCGGGGTCGAAAAGGTTCTCCTTGTAACATCATCACTATCGAAACTCGAATTCAATGTTGCTGAGTTTCTCTCTGGATTTCAACTTATAAAGCTACTCTCGCAAGGGGGAGTTAACGAGTAGTCATTACTCAAGACTTACTCTTGGTTAAGGTCTCCGCGAGATTGTAGTCCGTTTTAAAGAAAAATTTTCCAATTTTTCCTTTACATAAATTGAAAATGTGCCTCTCTGGTGGAAAGGTAATATACACAAAGTGCTATTTTCTCTTTCCTTACTTTTGTTGAAGGCGATGGGAAATAGTCAACGGCAATATACCCCTCAGGAGAGCTCACCTGGTGGCTGTGGGGGAATGGGGTACCCCCTGTAAGTAATTAACACCTGTTGTAGAAGCCTGCCTCCCTTCGACAAGACTTTCGTGACAGGCACGTGACAGGTACGTGACAGGCACCAATTTTAACCAAGCCGTATTATTTCCAAGTCCTATATTACAACTGGAGACACTGGATGATTGAGCGCAACAGAGGGCCGATTACAAGGACATGAGAAATTATTGAGCAGGACTAAAGATATTGCAGGTATTGTGAAACCTTCATTTTGATGGGTTTTAATAATATCGATTTGATAGGAGCAGATGACAATCAGTAAAAACACTTTATGCTCAAAAAGGGAGAAAGCGTTGGCTACATATGGCGTTTGGAATCTTATCAATTCCGTAATCTATCGCTGGAGGAAAATCTGCTTATTGATCAAATCACTCGTGATTTTCCCATTATTTTCCAGTGACGTCTAAGATAAACTATGATTTGGTATCATTTAGATAGTACATCTTAAGTTTTCTTTAAACAGCTCTAATTGTAAGGGGATACCTGAAGCATGCTTTTGATCCACGCTAATAATTCCTCTTAATTAGAATTTTATTTATTTCTCGCGCCTAAATATATGAAATAACGAGATGCCTCGCCAACTGTAAAATTTCATTTGGTTATCGACTTCATGCTTAAAACTAACTGTACAGCGAGTGCTTAGCGGTTTACTTTAGACCTTACGTAACAACAGACCTGTTAAAGTAACACCCTGGAAATACATTTAGTTTGTTTTGGCTGCTAACTGAAAGATAAAGTGTCGTCCTGCCAACCGAAAAGTATCATTTTGCTTGTTACAAGACTCCTTGAAAGCTTGCCGCTTGCATGGCAAACGCAAAGCGTCTTCGCTTCGCCGGCCAAATCCAATCATATTTTAGAAATACACTGTACTTATTTTCCATTCTAGAAGTAAGGTGATGAATTTTCTCTTGCCCGCCATGACGATTTGTCTCGCTGCTAATAAAATCCACTTACCACTTACTGTATGGCGAGAGGATCACATTTTCATTTGGTCCTCGTACAACTAAATGCCAACCAGAAATGTTCATTGTTCATTCCCTTGAAGAACAAATGGTTGATTCAATTAGAACATATGGCGTTTTCACACCTAGGCTTATCTTTCTCTTTTATGCAGAAATAAACAAATGGTATGGAGATATAGGGTTTCAGGATTTGTGTGAAAAAAAAAAAGCATGACAAATCGAGTCTTTCTGCTTCTCTACTCAGCTTGATTGATCTTTAGGAACACCGCTTAAGGATTTTTCTTAGAAGAGTTTTTACCGGAAACAGGTGTAATCATGTGTGCAGAAATACAGGATAGACACTGTCGATGCCACATCGTTCTTAAAGAAATTATCAGTGCTTTCTCCTGGTCATAATAATTTCAGACAACTCCAAACTGTAATAAAGGATTTACAGTTCAAAGGTTCTGTACAGGCGTATTTACACTATCACGGGCTTTAGCAGTTTACTCGGTGTCATGCATTCTCCTAGACTAATGCAATTATTACTTTATGCAGCATGTGATGTTCTCACGCTTTCTAATATTACAGCTAAATTAAACATGGAAAACAACATCTTATACGTTATCACTAAATTGAAGTAGGATAGGTTGAGAATTCTCTTTAAGACTAGCCAATTTAGTCAAGGTTAATCTTCATGAGCCACATTTTTGCCATTTTTGCAATATTTTTAAGACAAACCTGGCACCTTTCATTAGAACAACCATCATTTGAGAAACACGAAAGATTTCAATAAATACTGATTACTTTAGTTTGAGATTAAATTGGACGAGCTTCTCCATTCATTTTCGTGATGTCTTGGGTACAGTTTTGGCGAAAGTGTTGAGTTCGAGATCACGCCTCTATCATGAGCTTCGAAAAGAGGAATACTTTCCAGATCTTTGGAACATATGTATCATATTTGAGCGGAGCCTTGAGCACGTGATGATGGTCGCTTATACAATATACTGGTAATCCAATTAGATTAAGATTTCAGGATTAGCAGACGAGAGGGCAGACAAAGGTTATTTCAAGGCAAACATCGGTCACTGTACATACAGACATACATAACTTTATTTCCGTTCGAATTTCAGAGTAGCATGGTAGTGTTAGTTTCTTCGAACATCCCACCCCAGGGGAGTACATCCACCGCACAGTAATGTAGTGCGTAGGAAATTACTGTCTCCTACCCCTAACCCTGCAGGAAACGGGGCCTACGGTTTATTCGTCCTTATCCCAGAAGACTAGAACATCTTTCCATTTCTTGATATTATAGAAAGATAGCAAATTTTCCTCAGTTATTTTAAGACCATGAGTATTGGTCCGGCCGGGGCTCGAACCCTCGATCTCCTGCACAACACAATCCGGTGCTCTAACCAATTGAGCTAACCGGGAGGCGGTAATTGTTTAAAGTTCGTTTTCCAACAGTGATTGGCGAACGTAGTTTAATTCATTTCTGGGAAAAGATTAGGAAATTTTTACGTAGAAATACCGAGAGCAATTTTCGATTTCTTGATGAATCTCAAATCCGTATATGATGGGAAAATTAATCATTCTTCCCACGAGAATTAAGTAAATCGAGACAGCTCTTCTGTCAGTAATGCTTCCAAGGTTCCCTTTTCCCGGGATGCGTCATTAATTTGGTTCGTTAATAAACAGATTTTATAACTAATCTTATCTACCCTTTTACCAGCAAACGCATAAATACTACTCTTTAGATGTTTGGATAGCTCGTTGAGGTCCTCGTGGTAAGTTGCTACGAAGACTTTTGAGGTAGGGAACTTTAACCAGTCAGAGCAGAAAGAAACCGTCACTTCAAAAATTCTCACTGGTATTTGCTAGCAGAAAAAGAACTGGTCATAAAAACCGATGTCCCTTAGATTGGACGGTGCAAAATAGACCCAAGAAGATGTAAAATAAAAGATAAATCAACCGAGATTTGTAGAAGAAATCAGTTCTCCTACGAGTGCACGTTTCTGCTCCTTGCCAAAGGTGAATTTCGGAGCTGAAAATTCCGCGTTAAAACGGCTCTCCCGTCCAAATTTAAAATCGGTTAACTATGTTATATAAATATGAGAGGCATGGGTTTAAAGTAGACCATGAAACATGCTAACTAATTAAAAGGTATTGTCTTTCATTTTTTTCATCAGTAGACAAATTCCATGTTAGGCGTGCTAAGTATTTTGTTACAATGGTACTGGTTTCCCCTCAAAGTCCAATAAAGTTGACCCTTAAATTACGCACCCCTACATTCCACACACATACAGCGAGAAAGCATCTTTTCGATAGCTATTATAACACCCCGAGAAAGCATTAACAATAATATTATCATTCAAACTACTGTTTATTGAGATGTATGGATTTCCGTTTCTTTCCTTAGCCGGAAATCCTCACTTGAGCGACTTAGAGACAATTTGAATTCAAAACTTGCTGAAGTGCCTCATCCCGCTGACAACCCCTGAGAAAATATCGGATTTCATCTGGCAGGCTGACAGTATTTTAGTTCTAGAATATGTGTATTATTTGTATTCTCCGCCCACAAAACTTATTCCTTCGGCTTGTTTTTGTCCTCAATGACCAAAAACTTTTAGGAAGCAATGCACAAATACACACAAGCAAAACACCACTGCAGATCAGGGTTTCGCAAAAGATATTTGATACTGATAGTCTATTGCCTCTTGTCTTGTTTTCGAAGGAAATAAGTCTATCCCTAAGATAGCAACAACTTGCAAGCCTGACACCGTGAGGGAGCATGCAATCGACATGGAGGTCATAGTAAATTTAACTGGACTTTCGATTTCTTAAATATTCGTGACATTCAGAGCCTCATGCATGTTCATTGTTTCCCGATGTTTCACTCCACGCAAAAGCACGCGATTCATCAATTGTCACAGGATGTAACGATGACTGTCACATAAAGTGCTTGTAATATCTGATTAGCAAAACTGTCTTGTTTAAACTAATTAATTTGAAAGCAATCATAGCGTCGGAAGATGTATATTTGATAAACAAGTAGAATTTTAGAATGATTAGACAAAGCTGAAACTCGTGTTTGTACTCATGGAAAGAAAGGGTTGCTTTCAACTTAGATAATTTAGGTAAAGAAAAGTTATGGAATTTCCTTTGGAAAACTTCTGCCTGTCCCATTCAGAATTATAAATAGAAAAAAAACTGCACATCTGGTGGCAATCTTTTCAGCTTGACTCATATTTCACAAGATACACCTCATTTGCTTTAGTGACTAATATGAGTGTTATAGTTGTCAAATACCCAATAATACCCTTCGTCTTTCCACTCTTTACATAAATTCTGAGCCCTTCTTTCATCAATAACTCATTTCCTTTAGGTGCTCCATGGTAACAAGCCTTATATGGCAAGTATGACGTCATCTCTACGTGTAGACTTTTTAACAAAATAATGAAGTTGTAATCTCAAAATCAAAGAAGTCCTCTTTAATGAGAGATCTTCTTTAACGAGTCTCTGATGCTCGCAACAAGTCTTCTTTGTCCCTCGGTGGTGGAAATTGTGTTTTCTTTTAGTACAGGATGGAAGCTAAGAAAAACACTTTTTGGCAAGCTAAGGAACTATCATTAGGTCAGTATGATGATGATTTAGAAGCTTCACAGAGATCTCTAGCTTACGTTTCCTTTCATCGTTCTTTTGACGGTGTTGCAATGTTTTATATCTTGCAACTTTCAAATTGATAACACTCGGTTTTTTTTGGTTTCTCTAGACTGGATCAAAGTCGTCGAGTCATTAATTGGAAACAAAATCTGTTTTTTTTTTTTTAACGATGTTATGAAGCTGGTTCACAGATCTTCTGTAATGACGAGTAGCGAAAGCTTTACTTAAGCAATAATAGCTGCTATGGAACGTTTTACCTATGGGCAAATTTCTTAAAATTGAGTTTCTCGACTAACTCTTCTAATTCTTGTTGTTAATAGATTAAGTGGCTTGGCACATTTGGTTTCTTTAAGTTAAAAAAAAAAAAAAAAGAAAGAAAACAGGGGTAAACCCAAAATTTATCTACTGTGTTAAAGATAAAAAAAGTGAAAGAATTAATAAAAGGGTCGGATTTTCTCCATCTCGTTTGGTGGCAACTCTCCAACTGATAGAACTCGTCAAACTGGTTCCCGGCTGCCGAGTGAGTACAAAACTTTTCACACCGCTGACCACTATTTATGAAAAGGTAGAGCGAGATACGCCAGTGAGGAAGTCGTGTATGAAGCGGTGCGTAAAATACACCGGGAATTTTTCCAATTTAATAGCTTCAAAGAAAACTGTCTTGCTACATTTGGTAAGATCTAAATACAAAGTTTGATTTTCCATTTTTATATTTTTAAAAGGTGAGTTCGCTGTCGTAGACATTCATTTACACAACACCCTCCATGATGGATTTGAAACTGAGATTCCAAAATTGAAAGATGCCAGATGATATTCTCCATTTATAGAACTGTTCGCTCAATATTGTTCAACTGACAAGAAATCCGTTGTTTAATCTTTGAGTAAGCGTTGTGATAACCTTACAGAACATTTCCCAACGCAAAGCAACTCTGCATCACCAAACGATATCTATGGGGCGGGAGTCATGTTGTGTTTGACGTTTCTGTAGTCATTTTGTTGCACAACCTGACCCAAGGGCACTTAGCGACTAAAATACACTCAAAAGATCAATACTTTATTCTAGAGAGATCAATTTTAACAAAAACGCTGTCCGGATATGGCTCCCCATAAAGAGAATAATAACCGTAGATCATTTGTCACATATCATTCATCGATGGGTAATCAAAATTTCCTTATACGATAACATTAACGAGAGGAATTAGATTCTGTCTTTGATCATTCCTATGAATAATTACATCATGGGAGGGCGATTTTCTGTAATTTAATCAAGGGTCATTTTATTCAATAATGAAAAATTTGGATAGCTCAATGAAGCAATTTTCAATGTTATCAATAAGAGTAAGGCCGCGAGAGAAGAAAAAATTAAGTCTCTCTCGTGGACGAACGGACCTTCAGACCTTCGATGTAGCAACTTGATGCTGTCAAGCTAAGCCACAACTGAGACCTCATTTGCGAGTTAAGGCAATAGTTACTCATGCCATAAGCGTATTGGGAGTTATAAAACAAGACTAAATGTTGAATTTTATGCTCCTCAGTGAAGTTAAGAAATGGCTTTTATCATGTCATGTGCGTGGGACAGAACCGGACAACGATGTGAAAATTAATCTCTTTTATTATGTAGACACCGATAACTGAAAGGTCTGGAATGGCTACTGGCAGTTTACATGTTATTCCTTCCTCAAGATTGAGCAATTTGTTCGGCATGCAAGTCGCAGGGCTTTAATAGAGCCAATGGCTGAGCATCATACTACGCGTTCAATAGGGGTTTTGTAAAGCAGCCATGTTGCATGGCTGGAACAATAGATTGTTTTTCCCGTGGGAAAAATTTTCTTTCTTATGCAAAATATTTTCATTGTTCCTGCCACGCAACATGATGGCTGCCATGCAAAACCTCTATCGCGAAATTACTTCAGTATATTACCACTTTGGTACCGACGTGTTATTTACGATCAGCAAGCAAACAAGGAACAAGCAAACAAGCAACAAACTTATAATTCTAGCTTCTTAGAAAGTTTTAGTTTATCTTCCTGTCACAAGTGTGGGACAGAGCCGGACAACGATGAGTCATGCCATCGCTACCATGTTTATAAGCGACAAAAGTCCTGGATCGTGGATACTGTTGGAACCAGCGATGTGGAAAGCATTGCACCAATAAAATACAAAAAGGAAGATGGTAAATTTGGAGCTCAGCCGTTGTCATTGCACTTCATGGTAAAAATGGAATAACCTTTGGGTTTTTTTTTTTTTTTAAGTTTCGTGAAATCTAGAGTTTCATGCATAGACATTGTAACCCAAAGTTTCACTCCACGAAAATGCACGCGATTGATCCTTTGACACAGGATTATCACGATGACTGTGCTGTGAAGTGCCTGTTACAATTTGATTACCGACAGCGAGAAATTTATCCATAGAAAACAGAATCGAAGAGATTTGGCAACAGATTTTATGGTGCAATTTATGTTTCTATAAAGGCATTGGGATTTTAGTGGGCCTGAAGTTTCTGTCATGGGATAAATCAAAACCGGGTACATATACATGTCTTGAGGACCCATAATTAGACAATTTGGGCGCTCACCTTCATAACTGACTAATCAAATCCTTCATTTTTACATATTTTGCTGGCTTCTTGGTATTAGTTCCAAATTGAAGAAGGCAAAGTCAAATTGGCCTGTTCGGCTCAGTAGAGTTTGATTGTGAAATATAAACCATATCGAACTCTGCACGTTTCTATTGCACGTGCGCCTACAAATGCCACGCACAACGTCAGTTAGGGTTTTTGTTCTCTAAACTTCTTGTGAACCAACTGGTTGCGGCTGATAGACATTTTCTATCGTGCACCTTTAGAAAGCTCTTTTTAGATGATGCGATGTCCTTTAAACTGGCTTTGAACTTATTGAATAGAGCACGGGGTACTTTGATTCTTGTTTAACTACTCGCGAACCACAGACATTTTTTTTTTTTTAATTAACTTTACAAACCCCATTAAGTAAAGAGAATTTGCTTTCTAGATTAAGTGACATTTAAATTTTTCTATGGTTGATAGATTATCTCACTTAATAACTTAACAATTTGTTTCTACAGTACCGTAGTTATACATCGACATCCTTTGGCGCACCACGCGAAACTGAACACGGTCTAAAGCAACACGCTGGGCAAGCAAATAAAATACTATTATGATAGTTTGTTTCAATATTCTGATCTATGATTTCTCGTTTGTTTCTAAGCTGGGTATCTGCCTTTGTGACAATTCCATTTGTGAACCTAACAGCGTCTTGCACTATCAGCATATTCAGATAAAAATATCGGTTTCAGCCCAACGGGCAGTCCGTATCTTGTTTTAGCACAAACAGGTGTGCACCAAAGCTTTAAGTTTCGCTCTTAACTCCGACCTAAACTTCCTAAAATTGTAAAAACAACCACAGAAAATCCCAACCGTGAATCAAAGTTTGATTATCTTATAGCTATCAAGAAAAAAATGATCTAGATTAATATCGGTAACTTGATATGTGATATCCAGTTGTGAGTTTTGTCTCTTGTTTCCAGAGGTCACAAATGTTTGCCATTTAAAATAATTATGTTTTATTGGAAGCATACCGTGAATTGTTCGACTACCAAACCGTACAAGAACTCGCCAACAATAAGCGTCTATCGCTAAATATAAACTATACTTAGATTTTGCAAACTTATTTTTACGTGACATAGAATTTCGTGAGAGGATAATCGTGTTTTAGAAATCACGCATGTGCGTTGTTCCGGTTGTCCAGCGAACAAATGTATGGGATCATCCAATTGACACTATGGAGATATAGATCAGAGTAAGAGATAGCCAGATCTGAGGAAGTTATGGTAGATGTTTATGAAGTGCCTGCAATGTCATAATAATAAATCTTGTGTCCACTCTCATACAGCTCAAACTCAAATTTAATGAATGACTGAACAAATGAATGAGCTATGTAGCACTTGAAGGTAATGCACCAGTTACTTAATACAAGAATTGAAGCTAAACATGCTTACAAGCTCTTCATATCTTTGCGTCTTAGGTCAGTGTAATTAAGGAGCACTTAAAGTTCATCTTTAGGTGTTGATCGTTCGTTCGTTCGAAATTTTTGGTTTCGATTTAGGTGGAGTAGCGACGTCAAGAAAACTCCCGGTGCTCTATGAAACTTAAAAATTAAGTTCAAGAAAGTTTGTGAAAAAGTTATAAAAAGAGAAGAAAGCGATGGAATAGGAAAAACGTTACTTAGATCACACACAATACCCAAAGGGATTGAAATCTATTCAGCGGTCGTCAGTGGTTTAGTAGTCTAATTTCGTTTAATCAATACGTGACGTGAATTTCGCACCTTTTGGTTCAGCGTTAGTCGTCCAGTATCTATCTGCCCTTTCATGGTAAGGATTTACACATTGAAATGTTTGAAGCAATCGAAATAAATTGTGAGGTTCAAATAACCTCTTTTACCCAAAATACATTTCGGTGAGATTGTTGTTTGCGATAAGGACTGCCAATAGAAAACGTTTTGAAATGTCACAACCACTATGGAATGTCTTTGTCTGCGGACGTTTGACACAAAATCGAGATCTTGATGCTACAGGCAAAACAAAACCAATTTGGGATGTAAGTGCCTTATATGGCAACTCTAACGTCATATTCACTTGACAGGCTCTAAAATAAATTTATGGCTTTGCAGGATTGGAATCAAAGACCTCCAGGTCGGTATTAATTAAAGAGAGGAAATCTTTAAAAGGAGCTTTCTAGTTTCTAACTGATTTTGGAAACTGCTTTCCTTATCTCTTGATAGTGGAGTTGAGACATTTCAAAAGGATAGGTTATTCGGAAGAAAGAGCAATTTATATATCTTATTAACCAAGCGCGAGGGCCGTACTGGGAGAATATCGGCCCGAGGTCTTGACGGTACGGACCGAGTGCAGCGAGATCCGTGCAAAAAAGACCGAGGACCGATATTCTTCCATTACGGTCCCGAGCAAGCTTGGTTAATGAGAGATTTATTATACGACTGAAGTTCAAAGGGACACAAGTGCGGTATCATTCGGGACCATTCTGGACAGTGCCCGCTCCAATACTTAGAGAATATTGACCAGCAATAGAGCGTTTTGATTGGTTGATTTTAGTTATTGGCCCTCTGACTGCCCGAGTCGTGTAATAAAGAAGGTTATGGCCTATATGGAACATTCAGAAGGTTAGTGGGTTGCAAGCTCAGACTGCATTTCTGGCGGCTCGAGAAGCGTCACAGAAGGAAGCAGTGATTTCAAAAAAATTCTCTGCGTTATATCATTGGCCTCTTTTAGTCCACGCTAAAAGTCTACTCAATTAATCAGTAGGAGGGGAGAGGGATATTGGTTTAGTACAAACAAGTGTGAAATTAAGTTTTATGTTTCGCCCTCAACCATGACCTGTAACTGCTTCGCCTGAGAAAAAAAAAAGAGCAAAATTATTAACAAAATTTGACAACCACCTACCGGACAAAAAACATTACCAAGATCAAAATCGGAGACATGATGAGCGGTGTACAGTTCTAAATCATGCATTTTGCTTTTGAAGGTCGACAACGTTTTTCAGCATGTTCAGAAATTTTTCGTTCTTTCAGATATACACCTCTTAGGTATTTCCCCGTAGGGTTTAGCCAGAAAATCAAGCAGCGTAAGTAAGTTCCCGTTAAGATTTCCTGACAAATTTGTCGTGACATCAAAAGCGTCGCGTGAAAGGTTTGAGTTAACTTGATTTGCAGTTTGGATTGGGGAGGGGAGAGAAAAGGGAAAGTAGATCATTTATTTTCTCTTTTTGTGCAATGAAAATTACGGATATCTCATTACAATTTAACACTGTCTTATTCTTATGAGAGGGTCCATAACGAAAATCATTTTTTCATTCAAAGAATGCGTTTAGCACGCGCTGTACATGACTTTGGCAAATCACCAACTTAGCGTGAACATAGGGTGTCGCGCCGTAGCTAAAAATGCCTATACCGCTGACCCCACTATACTATAAATGCGCGCGAGGCGGCGTGTGGAGGAAGTCTATTTGGAAGCGTTAATAATAGATACAGAATTTATTAAAGCAGGGACTCGATCGAGGAATTCAAGCTTAAGATTTTCAACATCTATCTCTACGACGTCGCCCCGATCAGGCTTTAGGTAAGAATTTCCTTCAAATGCTATTTTTAATTCATACTTGAATTGAATTAACCGCGTTCGGCGCTTAGGACATGCTATACGAATAACCGCTAAAATAAAGCGCCAAAATGTCACTGTGCGTCAAGAAACGTCTTTTCTGCATCGCTAAACTTGTGTCGCTTCTTTATCAGATATTGTTTATCATTATTATTCTTCATATAAGTTAAGTGTTTTTATAACCTTTGTGACAGAAAATTGGCTGATAACACGATAACCATGCGTGGTTTATCAAACTTTTGTTCAGGACTCGGGTCACGCTATGCCGGGTCTCATACTGTCCTTTTGTGCGCTTCCTAACATCACTCTGCCACTTTCAAGAACGTCCTCCAAGGATAAAACCGTTCATATAAAAAAGACAACCTTAAAAAGATCAATGCTTTGGAAAGGGTTTCCAGGACTCCATCCGCAATTCAACGAGTCTCGTCATTCATCGAGGGGATATTAAATAAAAGCTTAATTGAGTTTATAGTCTGGCCCGCGCATAGTCCAATAGAAACTGTAATCAATGGAGCAGTAAACAAACTCACAGGAGGCCGATTTACATTATCAGGGGTCAATCACATGCACACTTCGACACACTATTGCATGTCAAGAAGGCATCATCATATAAAAAGAAAATTCTATGAAAACGCTGTTTCATGAGTGTGCTTCATGATAAAGATTCCACGCTACTTCCATTGGAGGAATGCTAGACGAGAAATATGAGTAAACGATCATATTTTACTCATTTGCGACTTTTTAGTGACAATGTCTGACCTGCGTGATGTCTGAGACGGATTGACCCCAATGGCAATATTCCAATATTTGCTTTGTTTTCGTGATTGGGAAAAACCTTTCTGAGTGTGCATGCGTCGCTCGTATGTGCAAGTTTGGAAGCAAATCGGCCGTTGGTTCTAGAACGTTTTTCGTAAAATCAATACATAAGTTGTTTCCCGAAATCCTAAGAGGAGGTTTTATATTTCTTGAACCGTGTGGAGCTACAGTAGTAATCGCAGTTATCACACCGTCTTCTTTCAGTAATCTCCATTTAAGAATCCTTCAAATCCTTCATTTTCCAATTTAAGAATCCAAGGGTTTAAAAAATATTTCTATTCTTAGAATAGAATTAACATACATGGTTAACAGTTCCCCAGGAGGGTTTATAACTAATCTTTTCTCTTAGCCCTTCCTAAAAATCCATACATAGATCTCAAATCTAAATCGAGAAAATTTGTAGAGGCGCCAAGTTACATCTTACTGAAAATCGATTGGACATCACGGATTATAATCTCGATTAAGGATAGTGTCCATTGTTAAAAAATGTGTACATGTTTGGGTACAAAAGCTCTAGAACTGAAAGTACGTGGATTTTACCGATTCAATACAAGTGATCGAAAAGATAAAGCCGTAAGCAAGATAGTAGAATAGCTTTCGTGATGCAAAGTTACAGAACTACAATGAGCTGTAAAAACAGCTCAGAATCCACTCTTTCAAATAAAAAGAAACATTGCCAGAAAAGAAAATCCTTTTCTTAGTAACATATATCATAAGCTATTGCTAGGGTATGCTTCGTTGACAGTGCATGCAAAGGCAACACATGTAGAGTCTGCCATAAACGACTTGGGGTCATCAGTGCGGAAAGTAGGTATCTGTTTTCTTTCAATGCATTCGATTTCAAGGGCGATTCCTCAGCATATGCTTTGTAAATGATGTTCTATATGTTAGTCAGTGAAGGTCTTTTTCATTGATTAAGCCGTTCCTTTAGACATGTACAGAGAAAAATGCGCGAATGAAGAAGAACTCGTAATGAACCATTAGGCTAAAGTTCACACATAAATATGTAATTGTAAATGTGTGTTCATATTGTGTATTCAACTTCATCCTGTCCCATGCTAAATTCCTAATACTCAAACATGCCGGAAATGAATTTTCAAGGTCCTAACCTATTTCGTATCTAAAACAACGCTTCAGTTGCGATCCAAGGGAATTCTTTAGTTTATGGTTTTTACCTACGTCCAGAAGGTAGACATCTTTGACAGACAATTGCATCACCGGTCTCTTTCATCTCTGCGATCCTTTTCAAAGGAGAAGGCAATTCAATTCAAGAGTTATTGTGTCTTATATAAGGCCTGGTAAACGAGGCAAGCGTAAAAATTCCTTGAAGATCAAAGATAGCAGAATCATTTCGCAGAACAGATTCCATTTTTGCAGACAGTTCACATTACTGCGGTTTATTATCGCGTGTCTGGTAATTAATAGCAGAAATGAGAAATCAAACACTACAAAAACTCATACACAACGCAATCTCTCCTTTATCGTTCAAAATGTTTCATTTCTGATTGGAACTGACCAAATAAGCAGCAAACATTTCTTGAAACGAAGGAAGGTGGGCATTTCTTCCTTAACTCGACCAGTTCATTATCTATAAACGAAGATTTAAGTTAATTCAAGGAGCATGAAGAGGTGACAAACTGAAGTCATGCCTGTGCATAATGGGTAGAGTGACATCAGCAAGAAAATCTAAATACATGTTGCTCAAGTGAGATAGCAATCGCTGAAATTCGGTTTGACTCCATTTTTCAAGAGTTGCACTACAATGCACGCAGAACTTGCATGGTCCTCGTCGTGTGTCATTCGTGAGTGATGAGCAGTTATTCCTCCTCGAGGTGCTGACAAGATAGCGATAAAAGCAGCTATGTCGCACCCCAGACTCGACATAAAACAAATGCCCAATGAGGCATTGTTCGTGTGAGGACGCTAGAAAAAGGCGGGAGGCATTAGTAAAGCACGAACGAGCAACAATCGAAGGGAATTTCAGGTAACATTTGTCAAAAGTTGGTTTTTTTTAGCCAAATTTAAACCCCAAGTATGTGCTTTTAAGCAAAATAAGCTACAAGGTACCCTTACAAAAAAAGTGGGGCCTTGTTCTAGATAGCGAGGGAAAAATTATCCAAGATATCTTATTGCACGTCTTATGGACGTGGTTTGTGTTATCCTCCATATCACAGCCATTATCTTAACATGATCTTGAGATAAGAACTCTTAATGCCAGGAAGTGGAGCCCAGCAACTGGTAATCGCCTATGTCACGAAAAAAATTGTTAGTTATAACGAATCTCTCTTTTTTTGCCGCTTACAAATATCCAGGTGCATTCGATATCTAAAAAGCCGACCTTCGGCCTATAATTTGTCGACAGTGCTACCTATTTCCCACGGGCCAAGGGATTTTAAGCGTCCTCCACGTTGTAGATATCGTTTACTCAATTAAGCGACCTTTGTTACATCGGAAATCCTCCACTAGTACAGAGAAACAGTTTTTTTTTTTTATCAAAATCCAGCATAGATCCCCAATCAACTACTTGGTAAATACGAGATGGGGGTTTGTTGCCAGCCCTTTGACTTACAAACTGATCATCACATAAATTCTAATCTAAATCTAAAACTACAACTTTTTGTAGAAGAAGGTACTGAGAATTGACAAAATTTCCATCTAGATAATCTTGTCTTGATATAACACCAAACCCTCAGAAATAACGAACGAAGACATGTGTGACCATCAAATAGGAGAATTAACATCTAGATTTTAGACGCAGAAGGATTAAAATAAGAATCATGAGACGGCTCACGGCGTCTTTCATGAGCGAATGCGGGATTGAACTTTACCAGCTTAGCTTCTTGCTTATCAATCTTGGCCTCAAAAGCCGCTTTTTGGCTGAACCGGAAACTGTTTCTCATACTCTGGGAAAACACTCTTAAAAAAATTGACCACAGATCCCATAAGTACTTACGGGTAATAGCACAGAAAGTGCAGGACTGGAGTTCAAGAAGGTTTGACCCACAAGAGACTTTTTTCTACCTCAACCGGAAATGATTTCAGAAATAATGAAAATAAATCGACAAAAAAGACAGTTTTACCCAAATCGACCGAAAGTTTTCGAGGGGCCACACACACGATAAATCGAGATGAACATATCAAGCGACTGGACTGAGCTTTTAGCTTAGATTTCAATCAGCAGACGCTTGGTTACCTGAAATAGCCTATTCAAGTGTGGTATGCAGAATATCTGACTATGTGAAAAGATCACAATGCTATAAATCTCCTTGATAGCTGTTCCGTTTTATACAAATCTTTTCATAAAAATACAACAAAAGGTGGAGACCGAATCCTTATATGCTTATAATTTGGGATTCACCGGCCGGCGATTAAATCTTTAGGAAACTTTGAACCTAACACGTTGTGTGTATTTGTCACGCAAACATGACTCGCTGCAATGACGTTCTTCTCGAAGTCTCTCTGTCCTTCGACGTACAATGTTTCTTTGAGCCAAGAACTAGACCTATCAAAGAGTCAATTTGATATTCGTGTGATTGTTATACTCTCCATACATCAGACTTGTCGTTAACTAGAACCGGTCCCTTTGCTAACACGGTAAAACACTAGAGAATCAAGAAAAACATTAGAAGAACCGGGATAGTTACGAATAGAGACGATTACAAGGATCGCTAATGACTAAGTGATATTACAATAGACATACTGCAACTTAGCTCTTTTAAATTTGAAGGCATCGTGACACCGAGCTCGTATGAAGCACGCAAGTGCTAAACGAGGTTGAAACGCTCTTGGACGGTTTGTCCACTAGCTCGCCAGTATCCGCCTTTTGTTTCCACTTAGATTCTCTCAAAACCTCTTTACTGCGCGTTTTTGGTGTAGTTTAATGAACAGGTCAGTACTGATGGGATCCAGGTCGAAACTTAGTTATAGAATTCCTCATAAAAAATGTAATGATAAGGGGGCTGTGTTAGTACGAAATCAGGTATTTCTGATCCTAAAGAGCACGACCTAAATAATATTGAAAAGTTTCTGAAAAATTTTCTCCACTTTTGTCAGCGAACGCGATATCCAACATATATGATTGAACAGCCAGAGCTTTTTGTTTCGGTAACTTCATCAATCCTACTTTTTCTTAATTCCTTTTAAGTCTTGTAGCTCAACTGAGAAAGCTACCCCTGTTTTAAAATACTCCTCCTGAAAAATACGATGTCCAACAAACATAGGCTAAATGTCTGTCATGTTTTACGCATTCCTATAACTCTGATCATTTACTCGAATAGTCCGAATAGCGAAAGTCTCGTAATGCATACATCATCAAATGAAATGCTATGCTGAATGCATGGGGTGCCGTAAAACGACACGAGACAAATACCATATATGGCAGGCTTAAACCGAGACATGGACACGTGATAGGCTTGGCGATAAAAGGGGGAATATTGCCTGAGTGTTTCAATTATCGATGCAAAAACTGAACGTGTGCAGGTTTCTTCCTACAAACCCTGAGAAGTTACAAAAGTGCTACGTATGGCCTTCCGTTTTCTGTTAAAACAAAGTAGAGGTAAATTTCCAAGGAAGAGATTTGCAGGTTAGGGAGTGTTTAGTCGGTCAACTTAATTAGCTTCATGAGGTTACCGGGCCTTCTGAAACACGGGGAGGATTTTACTAAAATTCGCAAAATCAGTATGTGCTCTTAGTAGTCTAGCAGTAGATCATTTAGCAACCAAAGTTGCCTATTAGCAAAATGATCATAGTTTCTTGATCTTAGTTGGTCTACCACTTAAGTTTGTGGAAGTTTAGCATACTTGCATCGCGAAAAAATCCTTGATGGACGTTTTCTGCACTCGACAAACACGTTAATGACATGGGAGGATCCACGCAAATTTTGATCGTTGCAAGTTTACAACCAAAGGCTAGAAAATGATGTCATTCCTAAATACTGCAATCCTTTGTTGTGATAACTCAAGGCAACTTTCACTTGCATCAGTTGGGCCGGCTGGGTGCAGAGAGCGAAGTAAGAACATAACCCACAAGGTACTTCACAAACGAGAACGGGTGTCAGCTGAAAGTCGTCAACAGTTACGCAATTCAGTATACTTCAAGACACTGTTTTCGTTTGCTTAACAATGCATCTCCTCGTCAATTCAGTGTGATAGGTGGCACCTCTTTCCAATTTCCGCTTTACTTGGTGGATAAAAATAGTGATTGCAACATGGAATAGAATTGTGAACACCAGGCCGAGCAGGACTGAGCATCTGGCAAGCCTTCAAGTTAGGAGGACATGTTGAATTGCTGAAGGAGGTAAAGCCGAGACAAAGGATCAGATACCTCATTAGCAAACCGCTAGAACATATCTGTTCTAATTTTATTTAAATCTTTTTCGTTAAGTTCTCTAAGGACTCTGCTCAAAAGTATATATAAAAAAATTTTTATACTTGACGAATGACGAATGAAAGCTCGCCGCCACATTCCAAGTGATTGTGTTTTGCTGTGTCTCATATCTTGGTTTACCGATTTGAACGCTTCGCAAACGTATCAAATGCTTTGAAAAACTGTTAAGTTTTCTGGATAACACCAGAGCGCACTGAGAAAGGTCCTGTAATGGTTTGTTGGTCAGATTCTGAAACAGAATTTTTTTAAATGTTGGTTTAATTGCACTTGAGGTAAACAAACTAACCAACACTTTTACGTTAGGAAACAGCTTTCCGGGGAGCCCTTTGATAAAGGTTTGTAAGCACTTCTTGGCTTTAGCCTGTTAGGTAACATGAAACTTTCTGAACTTTGGCCTTAGATTAGGCAGACAGTTTTCTCTCGTTGGGAATTTATGCAGACACCATCATAGGTTTATCTTACTTTTTTTAATGGTTGGACACTTATTCCAATAGGTCTTTTAAAGAGATCTTGTTCTAATCAATTCAACCAAACCTGTCGAGTAAGAAATACCTCCAGAAATTAAGCCTAAAAAGACGAAACAAGACTTATTTACATGAGTCCATTTCCTGTTACTAAGCTTGTCTAAGAAAGCTTCAGACTTTTTCTTTTAAGTAAAATGATCCTCGTTAAAAAACAAACGATTCATCCTATTCATTTTCTGGTATTGTTCAAAACACGTCAGTCTGATTTGCGTCTGATTCTAACTTAACGATCTCAGAATGCAGGAACTCTTGCAAGTTTTTGAAATCGTGCCTTTTCGTGTGGCAAAACTCTAGTTTTTCGACTACTGGCTATTTCGATTTTACATAAAGTTAGAACTTGGCAAAGAATCACAAGACAATATTAATTTAACAGGGCGAAGGTTCAAAGTTCTTTTACGCACAAGTGGCGGTCAAACCAGTGCATATTCTAGGCGGATTAGAGGACTGAGAATGTTTCCTTATTATCTAAGAGAATGTCTAAGCAGAATATTGGGCCTTGAACATGCAACCGCAAAAAAAGAAAAAAAAAGCACAGAGTCTCTAATTTTCTAAACTCAATCGGTGCTTAATTGGACAGAATATTCCAAACCTGATGAGGCATAGGGTCCGTGGTTGATTTATCTCGAATTGAATCGGGATTCCATTTGCCATAACAACAGCTGACTTATCGGGTCATCCCCAAGTGATAGTATAAATGTTTGCTCCCAAGTACTTTCGTGTCAATACAGTTGCCCTGTTCTGTACGTAACCCTGTTAAATCTAGAAGAACAGCTGTTATTGTTGAGCTTAGATCACAATGTAAACCTATTTTACTGATTTTGTACAAATTTTATGAATTTAACCCGGTTATCCTTCAACTGTGGATTTATACATAAATATTCTCCAGACAGGAAATGATTTCGCGAGCTTATGGTAGCACAAGGGGTTTTAGTGTTCGCAAACAAATCAAGTAGATCTACCGAAAAAGCAAGTATTGTTTTGTGTTTACAGTTTTGAGAATTCTGAATTTTTCAACTCGTTTGTCAAACCTATTTTTTTGAGTTCTTTAGGTATGATCTTCGAGACAATGACCGCTGAGTTGTCTTATTAGAACTGTTGTTTACTAGATCTTAAAACGTTACCTTTGAAATGTAACTAGATAACTTGCCGGAAAGTAGAAAGAAAAATTAGAATAACAGTAGAAAAATAATAGAGAAAAGTATGTAGATAGGTGCAAAGAGATTGAATTTTAGAAAAAATGGATCGAACTAGTTGTAGAGATCGAATTTAGTTCACCTGAGAGAGAGTGAATTTTACACATCACTAATATGGGTCAATTACATGAACTCCAAAAAAATATCCTGGATATCAACTTTTAACCATGCATTACCAGTACCTCAAAAAAAAAAACAAAAAAAAAAACTGGTTCGTTGCTTTAACCAGTTAGCTGACTAAATTATTATTAATAGTGCTCGTCTCATTACTTATCGAAAAATTGACGGTTAATCACACGCGACGTCCAACGAAATATAGCGACGTTGGGGACTTTGCGTGCTAGAAATAATAGACTTTGTAAAACAATGAAATTAAAACATGCCTTTCGTGCATGGCTGTCGTGGAGTGTATTAACACGTCGTAAATCGATAATAACCGATTAGCACCCCACGCTTGCCTGCCCCACGAGTATATAAACCCAGACGAGAGTTAGCGCCAGGCTTCCATCGCATCTCAGACCGCCGCTGAAATCAGCTCCTGAACGAGTAGAGTGAAGGAGAAGCCGGTATAGCGACTCTTAGAGCGGAGTAAACACAGGTTAGACCATTTTACTCAGTCGCCCGTGCTCATAAAATTAGTATGATAAAGTCTTGTTGCTAGTGGCAACAACAGCCTTGCTTCTGATGAAATCGCTGCTGTCACTTCTGCTTTCAGTAAAGGGGAAGACAAACTCACCACCGGCCGGCTGCGTTAATTTATCTTAAATACTTGGATTTGTGCATCAGACCGGCCAATCAGTTGGTACAAGATTTTTATACTTGATATTTTTTTGAACTTAGATGCCATGATACAATATATCTATATTTTGTTCGGCACCTCAAGTTGACTAAAGATTAAGCAACCATCAAATTGTTTCAGTGTGTACTTAAGTTTCAAGGTTACATACAAGGTATCCCACACCGTTCATGTTATTGCTAACTGAAAGGCCTCTGACAGATTTCATTTTATTTTTTTATGCTGACCTGATAAACTAGATACGATTTTCTTTACGGCGACGGCGTCGACTGGTAATCCACGTCACTCTTTTACAATCCGCTCAAAACTTGTGCACGCCTTGTCATGGAGTGTTATCTTTAACTCGCGCGTGATTTTCATGGGTTCCTACATTTTTTGTTGCATTCGTTAAGAAAAAAAAAGATAAAAAGCCGAACCTATCATTGCAAAAATGCGTAACTTAGCCTTACATTTCCTTGATATCCCTCACGCTACTCATAAAATAAGAATATTCGCTTAAACTTTCTGTTCCTTTTAAGCCCCTTCAGAAAGCCTTTGGAATCATTGTGTCCAGCTTAGAAGGACCGTTATATTACTCCCAGATAGGAGTCTGTCGCTAGCAAAATTTAAGTTAAGGTCACGGGTAGTCACGCTCTGAGAATCTTTAAATGCTTGGCCAAAAGTTGTCATTTCGCGATCTTTCTCAATCTTTAGTCGCCTTTTCTACTTTAGGTCTATTTTTCATATGCTAGTGTATTCCTATCTTATCAAACTGTGATTTCGTGGTTCCCCTTTAAATTGAAGGTGTTTTTCCCGTCAACACGTCGAAAAACGTCGTGACGTTTTTCCTCTAGAGCTCACTGAATACACCCAATGAAAGATCTAAGTATCACTGGTGAAAGCTTGGATTATCTTCTTTGCAGGTATAGATTTGAACACGCAATCTTACTGGCACTTGCGTTACACACAATTGTGTAATTAAGAATAAGTAAAGTAATTTATCTTTGATCTTCATTCATTCATCCCCGGGGAGATTTTGTGTCAGACAGCGTGGGTGTACCTTTGTAAAATGTGCGTGTACTTTGAGAGTTGGCGAGCTCACAACTCTGAAGTGGTTTATATTTTTCTATACACACATATAAACAATGATTCAGCACAGGATATAACTCAAATACTTTGAGTAATAATGACCCACGCCAGGTTGTATAAAGTTCGCTTGTTGTTATGTAATAATTGCCTAGAAAACTCCCAGATTTGTCCCTTATTGACGCATTTCTTACCATGCGTTTCACAATGCACTAAAAGAACGTCCTGTGCAAGAGGCGGTAACAAACAGTTCAATCTTCAACTGAATTCTAGTAGAGATTGAAGTTTAGGCTTTGCAAGTCGTAACTCTTTTCAAATTCATACAATGTACGCAACATGAGTGACCAGGGTAATTGCATCGTCAGCGGAAATCCCATTTCCAACCGGACGCATCAAAGACGATAAGTAGTTTTGGGTGGCCTGGCTGAAACAACGATTTAGTCCTCGACAATATTTTCAAAAAAAAAAGTGACAGTCTACACTTAAATCCAGCTTACCAAGAAGCTTTCCTGTTTTCTTAGCCCGTTAGCTGCTTCTCTTAAAAAAATAAAGGCTGTGCGCACAAAGAAATTCCAATTGGAAGAAAGGAATCACTTCTCAAGCCTTCTGCGCCTCTCATGTAACTGTGCCCGTACGAATTGGTAAATTAAGTGCGTAACCTATGATGTAAGTGTTTTACCAGTGTTGATCAGAGTTGCAAAAGTGCCTGATGAGATAAACATAAACATAACATAAAACCTTTATTTACACACGATAAGATTTAAAGCTCACAAGCTTGTGATTCCTATGCTGATGTTTTTTATCACGGAGACACTAGATGAACAAAGATTTCCTTCAAAGTAGTTGCCGGTTGAATAAGCATAGACTTCTATATCTATTACGACCAACCAGTTGAAGACGTTTCTGGTTTAAGAATAGTTATATTCAAGCTGCTAGATCGGCCAAAGTCATTTTCATTCGATGCTTGGATGAGTGTTCAAGCATGGGGCAAGAAGTTAGCAAAAATGTTTCTTTCAAATGGAATTTCTTCCTAACAACTAGGTTAAGTGTTATAAGAAACTCTATGTTAAAGGAGCTATATTGGGACTCATGTCTGGCACCTATCATAGAGAACGGCTTTTTAATAGAAATATGCCTAGACGTAACCGCTTTAAAGGATGAAAAACAGCAAAGCATAATGGTAATTGAACTCAATGAAGTGCAATTTGGTCTGAAATCATACGAAAGATTTCAAAATCGAACGAGGGTGCAGCGCGAGCTTGATTTGAAATCGCAAGTATAATTTCAGACCAAAATTGCACGACACGACATTTTGACGCAATAACATTTTGGTCGAGGAGAGAAAGGACTTAGAAGATTTAGAAGGCAGCGTGGCCGAGTGGTCAGCGTGTCGGACTCGCAATCCGAGGCTCCCGGGTTCGAGTCCCGCCCTCACCACTACCCAGATTTGTTTCCCGCTAGCTCCGAGTTCAAATCCTCGGCCATGCTTGTAAATAGCCAACTGGTTTGCCTTCCGCCAGATGGGATTTTTAATAATGTTATTTTCAATTTGAATTATTTGTTTCAGTTGTTTGGTGGAAAACCTGTAAACTAGCTTACAGCTAAGTGTTTCTCCACGTTAAATGAAGATTATATTATTATTATCATTATTATTATTATTATTATTATTAATTATTATTATTGTTAAGGACAAAAACCTACCACTTTTTGAAAACTTTTGCCAACATTGCTCGAGATGCTCTAAACGCGAATAAGCACCAAATTCAACTCAGAAAGCACTTCATAACATCTTCTTAATCCCTAGAATCTATTCTATGCCCACTACATGTATATTTCAGGTGAAAGAAAACATGAATGTTTCTTTTATACCCTACAGAAAACCCGCCACTGAGAAATGTGGACAGAGCTTATTTGGATTGTGACTGCGCTGGCAGTCCTAGTCCCAGGTAAACCAATATAATTTTTGTGTATCGGATGCTGACGTCATTTTAAGAATTAGATCATCTTTGCCATTATTATGAATGATGGGTTGAACTGATTCCTTATTAATCAGTACTTCTTTCAGTACCACAACTGCACCTTGTAGTACAATAGCCGAAAGCTGGATACATACAAATAAGATTTATAAATTTGTAAAGTGTTTTCTGGTTCGTTTTGCATGATTAGCTATAGAATTTCGCTCTTATGACCATTTTACAAGTAACACCAACTGATGCCCAAGGCGACCGACCACTGGTCTGGAAAAATTTATTATTACCTGAAGTTGTTCCTGTCAGCAATTTTTTCATTAAGTGACCAGTCAAGAGTTTCCTAAAGAGCCTTTCCTTGGCAACATAGATGGTAATCACTTCCCTTTACAACTGCTTGTATGGATGAGTTTTACCGAGGGGCATTTATGAAGGGGCATTTATGAAGGAAGCTGCAAAGGGCTTTTAGGAAAACTCAACTCCAGCAGACTTTTCATGTCTTTTTAACAAGCTTCTTGCTAAAGTAAATAGGCACCAAGTATTCCTGGATGAGTGTATTTGCAAAGTATGTGCTAGAGTAAATACGTAGTGTGCCTTTCGTTTTGTTTTAGCTCGAGGCAACCCTCCAGTGATAACAAATTTCCCAAAGAAGGATTTGGTTAATCCAGAGGACGTGAAATTCAGTTCGGTTCATGGCTTCACACTTCCTTGCAAGGCTATCGGGTCAAACTTAACGTGGACTTGGGAACACAACGGTACAGCTATAACCGATTTGGGTGGTAGATCACCCTTTAACCTGGACAAAAATGGTACCTTGACTGGCACTTACCTCCGCGCTACTGACAGTGGTACATACCAGTGTTTTGTCAAAAACGAAGTCACGGGCGCCGTTGCATTTAGCAGGAAGCTTAAAGTCGCTGTCACAGGTACCAATGGGAATCATGATGTAAACTTGTTTAACATTTCACATCACCTGTCCACGTGATTTGCAACGACGTTAACTCTAACCTAAGCAACGTTGAACTTGTCGTGGCGTAACGGTTGGCGCTCTCAACTCGGGTTGGCTCAACGGCTTACAATGTGACAGTGCAGTGTTATTATTTAAAGTGCTTTTCTACTCGGGGGTATGACTGAGTTTCAACGAATTTTTTTTTAAGAGAACGTGATGAAATGCCGAGATACTACATGCAATGGTCAGCATACGGGCTAATAATGAGTAGTATGCAGTATATCTAGATATGCTACAAAAACCGGAATTAACTTTGACAGTCCTGGTTGCCTCTCTTGTGCTTGGGGTTTATTTCGCCAATTTTCTCTTCTACTATCTCGTTGCTTTAGAGGCCAGCGATGCTTCTGTTGCCAAATGGACCGTAATCAGAAGGCCGAGTGTTCGTTCCTGTTGAGGACTCGGTTTTTTTCTTTCGCTCCACGCTTATTTGATGATACTCTGAAAACTGAATATTTCAATTACGATACTTTTATCAACGGTCCAGCTGCCACATAATCAACTGAACCACTGATCAAAAGATTACCTATTAAAATCATGTCTGAAGAACTCACTTTTGTTGTAGCAAACCATCGTCTTTTTCCTCCTCCATACATCTTTAATTCGTTTTTCTTAATTTTTTTCCTTCTAGTCACTGGAACCTTCACCAATAAAAAAGATGTGGTGGTAAAGGTCAATCTCGGCGACCCTTTCTCCTTCGACTGTCCACCTCATACACACAGCTATGGAGTGGTATACAGCTGGGGAAACAGACATGACACTGTACCGTACACATTCGTAAGAAATGAACGTCGGTCCATTTTAAGCAATGGTACTTTGTATATCACATATTTAACGCAAAAAGACATTGATGATATCGAATCGTACAAGGGCATCAGGTGTACCATCTCTGGAGCGAACGTTTTTCAAAGGTCTGGGACCTTGAGACTGGAGAAGTTTAATGAGAATCAAACAGGTAATGCATCAGTCATTTCTTTTTTCATTGAATAAGGATATAGAAAGAGAGCATAACTCATCTTGGCTGCTGCCTTAAAATTTGTATTTGTATTTGTATTTGTATTTAAAACTGTACAAAAATTTAAGCATGTCATCTAGGGTGTATACCAATATCATCGGTCACTGAAGGCCACAAACTTAGAGAAAAGATTGGTTAGCTACGCGAGTCAGTCCCTCATGAAGACATACCCATGGTTCATGGATTCGTTCGAATTTACCAAGAGTGGGCATGCTTTAGCAAACCTAGTGAGCTCTTGGTTGCCCTACTTTTCATTACTGTAGGAAATAACCTCATCAAGGCTTTTGGTATGTTCCCATTTATCATTAGTGGACGCTTATTTTCAAATTCGTTCCTTCGTTCTAATTTGGATCTAGCGGTTAACTACTTACTTATTAACTTAAGAAGATCTTAGCGCGAGTGCTAAGGTTTTGGCAGTATACATGCATTCACCAACCTCCAACCCAAGTTGGAGTTTGCGCATGGCGAAATCAAAACTGGAAAATCTAGCCTCGCCATAAGAGAAGATGACAAAAATAAAAAACACAATCAAACAAACAAACAAATTGCCTTATTTTTAAAATATCTTAAAATTTTCACAGATTCTGAGAACTCTACTTCACCCTCGTGGTATCTTACGCCGAACGTGATAGAGACCGCCGTACAAGGAAAGAGCAAGAGTTTGTACTGCTTGGCAAATGGAAGGTTAGTTTCCTTGTAATATTGCCTTTAGAACAGTAGAGAGTAAGCCCTTCACAAATTGTCCTTACTATTTTGATGTAGAGAAGGCTACGAATAGTGTTTAGTCTTCACAAGTGGGCGCACCGGAACTGCAATAGTTAAAGATTCAGTCTGCCTCCTGTAAATTTCATTTAAAAAGGGCAACAATATAAACCGGGACTGTTCTGTTCACTCGTGCGTTTCGAATCGAAGTACCAAAAATTACCAGCTCTGTACGTCACATGCTATCTCGGATCGTTTATTGTGAATGTGGTGTTTTAGACCAACCCTTTAAAGTGTGACTGCGAATATATGAACGTCACATATATGATTTTCATATATTCATAGTCATTGATTTATCACTTCACGGGTTTAATACGAACTAACAGTTCCAGTTGGTTTGTTAGCTCAGTTGGTAAAGCAGTGCACTGGTATCGCAGAGGTCGTGGGTTCAAATCTCGTACAGGCCTGAATTCTTTTCATTAATGCGAAGATCGCGTTCATACTCGTTTACAGTGTTGTGTGTTTTTTTAAGACCATCACCCAAAATTACTTGGAAGAAGGACGGACGCCAGATCACAGACGGAGAGAACTCTTTCAGCATCTCTGCCGCATTCTATGGAAGACGGCTTTTCATTGCAAGTGTTGATGAAACCAATCATCAGGGCGTCTACACTTGCGAAGCCGAAAACGCTATGAACATAGGCAACCCAGTCATTTTCAACACTACACTTTCAGTAGAAGGTAAGGGTTCAATTATCTTTTCATCCTTATCTATCCATTTATCTGTGTGGTTTTCCGTTTTCTTTTAAATTCTTTAGTACAAGCCAAAAATAATTTTGAGATTCCCTTAAAGTTTAATGTAATTCTGTGCGTAAAACAAACAAACAAACACGTTAACGGACAGAAAAACAAACAAAAAAGCTAACTAACTGCACCAAGACAATAAACAAACAAAACTTCCCGAACAAACACATTATGCCCTAACATTCATGCAATCCTTTCCCATTTACAGCTTCGCCAAAATGGACAGATAATCCTCCACCAAATAGCACCAACATCGTCATTGAAAACAACGGCACATTGGAGTGTAAAGTCACAGCAAACCCTGCTGCAATAGTGACATGGTTTAAAGACGGAGTATCACTTCAATCTGCAGGGTATGTTTAATCAGAAATTTTCCTCTAAAAGAAATAAAAAAAGCAAATTCAAAACCGCTGCATCCCGTCACACTGGCTCAACTTAAAACACAACAGTTTAAAATGAACCCCAAAGAGGATTATTGCATTTGAATATCAACCCTTGCGAAGAAATGAAACGAGTGGCATCACGAATTTAAGAAACGAGCAAAATGGGGAAGAGCTATGTAGCTTGACTAGCGCGACGATTCTCGATACCAGGCCCCACAAAATATTCACATACCCTTGCCTTCTTTAGGGAGGGACATTGAAGATACAAGCGCATTAAAACACTTGTCATTAAAAACAAAATATTTCGTTACAGATTGTTCAATGACGAATGTACAAATAAGTCATGGATGCAATGATAATTAAACCTTTTCAGGATCATTAAAATCAAAATATTATGTATTTTAAAGTTCATCTCTAAATACTTCGAAAAACATTGAGTCCGAGTTTTTTATCGAGCTTAAAGTTCTTGTAATAATTTGAATATATCAACAAAGTTGAAATGGTAAATTGGCCACCGTTACGATTACAAAAGCTGCCGTTTCGAGCGTTAGCCCTTCGTCGGAGCGAATAGGGGAATTGTGGGTTGTGTGCGCTTTTAAACGCAGAAAAAGGAGCTACGTGATTGGTGGGAACATGGCAACGAGAAAAACACGAATAAATTAGTGGAATGAAAAGCGTTCTTTTAAATACGGAAACGTTCCGAACATCAAACGCGCCATCAAACATGAAAAGTCAAAATGCAATCGCGTTCATGCGATCTGCATTTCATCAGTCTGTCGATATTATTGTTTTTCCTTTTTGCAAATCTAGGCATCTTGTGGTGGCTGAAGACAAGTTACACCTGACAAATGTAAATCTTAGCGATACTGGTATCTATCAGTGCGAGGCCGAAAATGCTCATGGAAGTATAATATCGTCAACTTGGGTCCAAGTGACAGGTACATATTCACCAGCACAAACTAAAAGTAACAAGTAAAGGGTCTACCCGAAGGACTCGAAAGCCTGATAGTTGGCGAGTTGTATCCCAGATTGAGTTGTTCGGGTTCAATCTATACCTGGGATCAATCACCAGTTCAATCTGGACTGGTTATTGGACAGTCCATCCGGTAAAACTGCTGGTAACTTGCCAGCGAAGAACTCTTATCTCATATGCTAGGATAAGCTTACAAACTAAACAGGTGCTTATCTGCAGCACACTTTTTTCAAGGGAGATTTCAATGGAATTTTTGTGTGAGATTTGGGAATAAAAACTAGGGATGATAAACGACGTTTTGAAGAGGATCCTTCAATCGACAAGAGGAACATTGTTTTATCGTTAGTTTTTATTCAGAAATGTCTTTTGAAAAAACTGCTGATAAGAATTATTGTAAGGTATCAAGAAAATCTATATTTTGTGAAAGTTTCCACTATTATACAAAGTACAACCCTTTTTTAATCTTAAAACTATAAAACTACCGACAGGTCAGTACCGTTAATATGCCACCAAGTAATTTTGGCGAAACTCGGCTAAGTCTTTTTCCCGCCAAAATACCTCATACTCGCGTACGACGCTGTTTCGCTAAGGAAAATCGTAGTATACGTAGTGCTTGTCCTAGAATCTAAAAGTTTTTGACGAAAATGACCGGCCACACTGCTCATTAAAATTTTCATCACAAGCTGACAAAAATACTTCATACTGTTCTCGTGACAGCTTGGAAGCCATCTTTCGAAAACGTGCAGTTCGGTCCTTTCCGCCTACTCAATAAGAAAGAGGCCAAGTTACCTTGTAAATCCAGTACAGCTGCTCCGCAACCATCATATCACTGGTTTAAAGATGGCGAGCTTATTACTTACGGCGAGAACAGTCGCTACAAGTTGGACATGGACGCAACGCTGGTTATAAAAGAAGTAGATAAGGATCTAGATGGTGTCAACTACACTTGCAAGGCAAAGAACCTTATGGGCGAAGACTCTATAACCACAGTGCCAATCATTCTTGGTAAGCCAGTCCGTAATATCTAATAATGTTACTCACTTCAAGCCAGTAACTTATTTCCACACCCAGATTAATTATTATGTTATTACAAAAGGAAATAGAAACTTTTACGAAAGTATGTACGTATCTTAAAGATACTTCCACGTTTAAACGTGTCGTCTGATCATCTTGGTGAGCGTAGTCCTTAGGACTTTTATCGATAGTGGTGACTGTGGTTATTCAGCACACAATGCATATCTGCAAGAACGGATTTAAGACCTTTTTCCTTTTACTTTGATAATTCTAGTTCCCCCGATGTTAACAACAGAGCCCATGGACCGGACAATCCTTGAGGGTACCAATGTAACTTTCCAATGCAGTGCCACAGGAAACCCAACTCCAAAGATAACATGGACAAAAGATGGCAAGGAATTGGGATCTGGGAAGATTCTAAGCTTTGAGACTAACAGAAATCAATCTGGAAAATATTGGTGTTCGGCAGAAAATGGATTAAATGTTACTATCAATGCAAGCGCTGTTCTTAATGTCCTATGTGAGTATGAATTGTGCAGTAAAACAAGATAATATCATACCAATTATTTTAATTTGAGTTACGTGCGCATTAGTTCAACGGCTTCATTCAAGGCATTTGAAATAAATGTTTCCCTTGAGCTGCTAATATTGAATATCCCTCTTTCATTCCTTCTCGGAAAAACGCGGTGGGCTCTGGAATGAGAAGTCCAGGGTCGAACCCTGGCCGGGACAGCGTGTTCTTAGTCGATCTCGTTCGGACGGTCGACCGGGTTTCTGGTAGCTTCTAGTTCTCGGTTCCGCATAGTGTCTTTCTCCATGCCTCTCTCCACTCGAAGTACTAAAATAACTAACTGTAAGAAAGTATCAAGGAAACATGACAAATGATTGGCGTGGGAATCTCTGGAGAATTAGCATCAAAACTATCCCACATAATAACTGGGATTCAACTTTAGCAGATCTAGTTTACGAGTCAGTATTTTAAGTAGACCTTTTACTAAAACAGCTAATGAATATATTCTCCATTTTATAGACATTTGACGTTGTAATCGAACTCATTTCATTATTATTTCAGACACACCAAGCTTGATCACTCTTCCTTCTGATCAAACTGTTCTCGAGGGTTCTACAGCAACATTTCCCTGTGCGGCCACTGGAAATCCAACGCCAAAGATATCATGGATGAAAGATGGGAAAACTGTGTCTCAAGAGCAAACATTGAAAATTGAAACCAACAGAAATAATTCTGGAAAGTACTGGTGTATCGCAGAGAATGGATTGAATTCAACTGTTAATGCCAGTGCTATGCTTGACGTTCAGTGTAAGATATGACTTTGTTCTTGTTCATAGTGTTTTTATAAGCATAAGTGTTAAAATAGGATGTTGAAGTAGAATACGTATTATGAGTAAATGATGGTTAAAGCCCCCACTACCATTGATTGTGAATTTATTCCAAAATGGAAGAATGCAATCTCTATACTACTGCCCTTTTCGAGTTCGTGGGTTGTTCGAGTTGTGAAAGATTTAGACCTACACACAAACCGACAGGTTTTCAAAGGTACCCTCTACAAACCTACAAATCAGTAAACGTCCGCTTCTTTTGCAGTTTCACCAGCTTTAACAACTTTTCCAGTAGACCAGACCATTATGGAGGGCGCCAAAGTAACATTTCATTGCAGTGCCACTGGAAACCCAGCTCCAACGATAACATGGACAAAAGACGGCAAGAATGTGGAATCAGGAGAGGTGTTGAGCTTTGAAACGAACAGGAATCAGTCTGGAGAATACGTATGCTCAGCAGGGAATGGGTTGAATGTAAACGCCAATGCTAGTGCTTTCCTAGATGTTCTTTGTGAGTATCATGTGGGTATTGAAAGACTAGACTGTTATGAACGTCGTATTTCAGTTTGAGACACGTGCGCGTTGAACGCAAAAGGTAACTTAGCGAATTCTGTTTGTGAAGTATATTCCAAATGTGGCTGAGGTTAATTGCCTCTTACCGCCCACAAGCACAAAACGCCTTGAAGTAGCACTCGGCGTGGTAAAAATCAGATTTAACGGTCTAGGTTCGAGCTGACGACAAACCGCCTAGGGAATTTGAGGCGTGGGAGGAGGGGGGTGGAACTAGCATTTTACATATGAACGGGGATTTGCTGCAGCTGCCATGCAAGTCGGTCTCGTACGCTTAATCATCACTTTCGTATACTAAACCTATTATCCTAGAAAACTGTTGACTGCTCTTCTTCAAACTTAACTGAATGTGAAGGAATAAACATATCATTTCAGACAAACCCAGTTTAGCCACCCTTCCCTCGGATCAAACCGTTCTGGAGGGTTCCACGGCAACATTCCACTGTGCGGCCACTGGAAATCCAACACCAAAGATATCATGGATGAAAGATGGGAAAACTGTGTCTCAAGAGCAAACATTGAAAATTGAAACCAACCGAAATGATTCTGGAAAGTACTGGTGTGTCGCAGAGAATGGATTGAATTCAACTGTTAATGATAGTGCCATGCTTGACGTTCAGTGTAAGATATGACTTTCTGTTGTTCATTTTTTTAAGCACGGGAGTTAGAATAGGACGTTGAAGTGGAATACGTTTTATGATGAAAGGATGGTTAAAGCCCCTGCTAACACTGATTGTGAATTTTTGCGAAAACTTACGACTTAAAGTCAGCTATCTGTGTTCTATTGTGCTTTTCGAGTTCGAGGGTTGTTTGAGGTGTGAAAGATTTAGATGTATATGAGAACGATCCTTCGCAGTAAAGCACTATTTGAGCAATAGTGAAAATCAGACCTGAAAAAAAATAAATAAATAAATAATTTTTTTTTTTTTCAGGTCTGATTTTCACTATTGCTCAAATAGTGCTTTACTGCGAAGGATCGTTCTCATATACGTCTCATAACCGCAGTTCACACATATGTTTCATATGTTTGTTGTTGTTTGATTTATCATCCACGGGTTTATATCGAATTAATTTGATGGCCTGCTCCCAGTTGGCTTGTTAGCTCAATTGGTAGAGCGCTGCACTAGTATCGCAGAGGTCAGTGGTTCGAATCCCGTACAGGCCTGAAATTTTTTTCAGGTCTGATTTTCACTATTGCTCAAATAGTGCTTTACTGCGAAGGATCGTTCTCATATACGTCTCATAACCGCAGTTCACACATATGTTTCATATGTTTGTTGTTGAAAGATTTAGATGTACACACAAACCGGCGAGTTGCCAAAAGCACCCTCTACAGACCTACAATTCAATTACTGTCCGCTTCCTTTGCAGTTCCACCAGATTTAACAACTGTTCCACAAGACCAGACCATTATGGAGGGCACCAAAGTAACGTTTCATTGCACTACCACTGGGAATCCAGCTCCCACGATAACATGGACAAAAGACGGCAAGGCTGTGGAGTCAGGAGAGGTGTTGAGCTTTGAAACCAACAGGAATCAGTCTGGCGAATACGTGTGCTCAGCAGGGAATGGGTTGCATGTAAAAGCCAATGCCAGTGCTGTCCTGGATGTTCTTTGTGAGTATCATCCGTGCAGTGAAAGACTAGACTGTTATAAACGTCTTATACCTCAGTTCGATATACGTGCGCGTTCACCGCTGTAGCTACTATTAGAGCATTCTATTTGCGGGGTATAACTCTACCGGGGTTGAGGTTAATTGCCGGCTCTCTACAGGCCCGCCCAAAAGGAGTAACATTACCCCAGATCGCTTCATTATACAGAAACCGGAACGTTTAGCAACGGAAATTTGCTTATAAATTATTTCATAATTTTAGCGAACTTAGACGTAATTTAATCTATCATTTCAGACAAACCCAGTTTAACCATCCTTCCTTCGGATCAAACTGTTCTCGAGGGTTCTACGGCAACATTCTCTTGTGCGGCCACAGGAAATCCAACACCAAAGATATCATGGATGAAAGATGGGAAAACTGTGTCTCAAGAGCAAACATTGAAAATTGAAACCAACCGAAATGATTCTGGAAAGTACTGGTGTGTCGCAGAGAATGGATTGAATTCAACTGTCAATGCTAGTGCTATGCTTGACGTTCAGTGTAAGAAGTTACTACTTATACTTTATATGAGTCAGCAGAAGAGAGAGCTTATTTATGGGTCTTAGAGTCTCTACACACAACATTTAGTCCCGAAGTCTTGTAAACACAGTCTTCGTCCACTATTTGAGCGACTCTCAAAAACCAAACCCAAAGTGAATACAACGAACAAACGGCTTATGAAAACTGACAACTTACTTCTCTTATAGTTTCCCCAAGTTTAAAAACCACTCCAATAGACCAGACTATAATAGAGGGTGCTACAGCAACATTTTACTGCACCGCCACTGGGAACCCAGCGCCAAAAATAACATGGACAATGAATCGAGAGACGGTAGGATCCGGAGACACACTGAGCTTTGAAACAAACAGGAATCAATCTGGGAAATACTGGTGCTCAGCAGAAAATGGACTAAACGTTATCAACGCCAGTGCAGATCTTGATGTCTTGTGTAAGTGAACTGTTACACTATGGAGAAATATTGCGAAAAAGTCTGCGCTGATGAAAGATTAGCACCTGCGCAACTCTTAACCGCAGCGGGTTGTGGTAAATAAAAGCTGTCCAGTTACGTCCAAAATCTAATTTACTGTGACAATACCAAAGCTAGCGTTGCATACCGTGAAATAGAAGGAAAAGTAACAGCCAATCAAACGTCTGTAAAAAATAAATAATTGCCTAAGGCGCGAGAAAGAGACGCTAGTACATTTTAGTTTTGCATTGCATTGGTTCAGAAGATGGTCTGTGTTTCCTGGTTTGATAGCAAAGAAAAGTATAAAAAACACAATGCAATTCAAGATAACGTTCGAGTTGTAATCAATAAAAAATTGTTTAAGGCAGAGGATAAAGAAGGCCATCTATACATTGACTACATTGTGCCAACCTTTGATAATGCCTTTTACGGTCCAGATAAACCAAGTTTGATCACCATTCCTACGAACCAGACCGCCCTTGAGGGTACCTTAGCCACATTTCGCTGTAGGGCTGATGGGAATCCAACCCCAAGGATAACATGGAAGAAAGATGGGAAGACTGCGGCTCAAGGAGAGACACTGAGCTTCGAAGCAAACAGAACTCAATCTGGCGAATATTTGTGTTCGGCAGAGAATGGTCTCAATTCTACTGTGAGCGCAAGCGCACATCTTAATGTTCAGTGTAAGTAACTGGTTTGATTTGAAAGCTTTTACTCACAGCTAACTGGGCTTTTTTAATGTATTGTTTATATTTCAACACTTTTCGATTGAAAGTCGTTACATCATAAAATCCGACAATCCGCTCTTTTACAGTTCAACCAAGTTTAGTAATTACTCCAGTAGACCAGACCATCGTGGAGGGCGCCACAGCATCGTTCCACTGTACAGCCACTGGTAACCCAGCTCCAAAGATTACATGGAGTATGGATGGAAAAACAGTAGGATCGGGTGAAACACTGAGCTTTGAAACAAACAGAAATCAATCAGGAAAATATTGGTGCTCAGCAGAAAATGGATTAGATGTTATCGTCAACGTCAGTGCTAATCTTGATGTTCTGTGTAAGTGGACTGTTACACTTTGGGAGAAAAATCGTGCTAATTCTGTGCTGATAAAAGCTCAATTGCTCTGCAAATCTTATTGCTGCAGGTTGCGTTTAATATAAACTGTACGGCCTTTTAATGTGATGACACCAAAGCGCACCTTCAGATTACGTATTGTACAACAAAATGAATAGTAACGGCTGATCCGAACAATTTAAGGAAAATTTTACTGGTAGCCAATGAACTTTCTGGTAGAAACAGAGAATTTCCGGAAGAACGATAAAGACAAAGATGTTTCAGTTTTGCATCTGATTGGGTCAGAACGTGATACGTGTTTCCTGGTTCAATCTTAAAGCAAAGTTCAACCCATGCAATCCAGAATAAGTTTGAGTTTCAATTAAATATTGCTTTTAGCATATGGTAAAAAAGGCCTTCTATACCTTCTCTCCACAATACTTACTTCTAATAATGCGTTTCACGTTTAGATAAACCAAGTTTGACCAACAATCCGACTAACCAGACCGTCGTTGAGGGTGCCATTGCGACGTTTCGCTGTAGGGCTGATGGAAATCCAACCCCAAAGATAACATGGAGGAAAGATGGGAAGACTGTGACTGAAGAAGACACACTGAGCTTCGAAGCAAACAGAACTCAATCTGGCGAATATTTGTGTTCGGCAGAGAATGGTCTCAATTCTACTGTGAGCGCAAGCGCACATCTTAATGTTCAATGTGAGAAACTGGTTTGATTTCAAAGCTTTTCCTCATAGCTAACTGGGTTATTTTTATATGTCATGTTTATCTTTCAACACTTTTCGATTAAAAGTCGTAACATTATAAATTCCGACTATTCGCTTTTTTTATAGTTCAACCAAGTTTAGTAACTACTCCAGTAGACCAGACCACCGTGGAGGGCGCCACAGCATCGTTCCAATGTACAGCTACTGGTAACCCAGTTCCAAAGATTACATGGAGTATGAATGGAAAAACAGTAGGATCGGGTGAAACACTGAGCTTTGAAACAAACAGAAATCAATCAGGAAAATATTGGTGCTCAGCAGAAAATGGATTAGATGTTATCGTCAACGCCAGTGCTAGTCTGGATGTCCTGTGTAAGTGAGCTGTTTAATAACGGAGGCATTATTATGCAAATTCTTTGCTGGCAAAAACTCAATATCTGGGCATACTCCTAACTGCTTTAGCTTGTCTTCAATAACATCTGTGCAGCCCTGAGAAGGGTTTACCTTACAGATTTACGTCTGCCCGGTTTAGACGGTGGTACGACCAATCACTGAGTCAATTCGCAAAGATCACGACAACGCCACCTCCATTTGCCCTCACTGCCCTCTTAAAGTAATATAAAGAAAGCTTTCTCTATATTTCCTGCATAGAGCTAATCTTTTATTTTTACTTCTTCTGTTCCAGATGAACCAAGTTTGACGACTATTCCGTCTAACCAGACCATAATTGAGGGTACCTTAGCGACATTCCTCTGTAGGGCTGATGGAAATCCAACCCCAGAGATAACATGGAGGAAAGATGGAAAGACTGTGGCTCAAGAGGACAAACTGAGCTTCGAAGCAAACAGAACTCAATCTGGCGAATATTTGTGTTCGGCAGAGAATGGTTTAAATTCTACTGTGAGCGCAAGCGCACATCTTAATGTTCAGTGTAAGTCACTGGTTTGATTTAAAAGCTTTTACTCACTGCTAGCTGGCCTTTCTTTACATTTCATGTTAACCTTGCGATATAAAAGAACCGACAATCCGCTCTATTGCAGTTTCATCTAGTTTAGTAACTACACCAGTAGACCAGACCATCATGGAGGGCGCCACAGCATCATTCCACTGCACAGCCACTGGTAACCCAATTCCAAAGATAACATGGAGTGTGAATGGAAAGACAGTTGGATCGGGTGAAACACTGAGCTTTAAAACAAAGAGGAATCAATCAGGGAAATATTGGTGTTCGGCAGATAATGGATTAGATGCTATCGTCAATGCCAGCGCTAATCTTGATGTATTATGTAAGTGAAATGATGAATTACGGAAGCACGAACGTGAAGATTCTGTGCTTGCAGAAACTCCGCATTTAGACTTACTCCTTCCTGCTTCAACTTGTCTTTAATAAAATCTGTACAGCACTGAGCATGGTTTATCTAACTGTGCTGACACTTGAGCGCGCACTAAGTTTGCATGTTGTGACAAACAAGCACAGGTAACGGTCAAAGTAAAAAAGAAAGCCAATCAAAATCAGTAGACAATATAAAGAATAGCCTGAAATGCCGGTGAAGCGATGTTCATTGGTAACAAAGAATAGCTTGGTTTTGGGTTTCATCTGGCCGGTTCAGAGAGTGGTGCGAGTTTTTTAGATCAATCATTGTCTTAATTTTCACAAATCGAGTCAAATGCTAATACTGTTCACTCTCGCCGTCTCTCTGAAATTTGATGATGAAGGCCACCAATATATTTCCTGCACAGTGTTGACCCTTTCATTTATGCTTCTTCCGGTCCAGATAAAACAAGTTTGACTACCGTTCCGACTAACCAGACTACCCTAGAGGGTGCCATTGTGACATTTCGCTGTATGGCTGATGGAAATCCAACTCCAACGATAACATGGAAGAAAGATGGGATAAATGTCGCTCAAGGGGACACACTGAGATTCGAAACAAACAGAACTCAATCTGGCGAATATTTTTGTTCTGCAGAGAATGGTGTGAATTCTACTGTGAGTGCGAGCGCACATCTTAATGTTCAATGTAAGTAGCTGATTCAATTCCACAGCTATTCCTAAAGGTATTTGGCCAACCGTAAATATATGAAATTATATATTTGAACCGCGGATTGATTAATGAAGATGAGAGTGATCATCGCACTTATGAACTTATGAACACTACCAAAGAAAAAGTCCTCAGCAACTTGAGCGGAAGTCATCATCAGAGTCAATGATGACTTCCGCTCAGGTTGCCAAAACGTTAGTCGCTACATCCGACAACAGTCTTTCTCAGGAGTACTATCATCCGGACGATCAGACTCCACTATCACATGTTACCCCCAGGTTCACACCATTTGCTGTAAAGTTAGACTATTTCGAGAGTTGAAACTGTGCCCCTTGCGATACCGGTGTAGTGATCTACCAACTGAACTAACTAGCCAACTGGGAGCTGGTTATTTTGTTGGTTCGCAATAAACCCGTGAGTGATGAATAAACGATTGTGAATAAATGAAGATAATATATTTGAACTGACCTTCGAATTTCATACATTTGTTTTCCGAATTAGCAATTGGCCATCTTCTGTATTAGTTCCAAAAAGTTTTACATCAAAATAACGCCAGGAGAAAAACCGATTTTGTGAAAACGAGTCTATTTAAATAACTTGTATTACTTTTGCAAAGTGCCTTGCCAATTGAAGAAATACTTCTTGTCGATAAATTACTCTGTAATTCACGAGGCCGTGATATCTTTACTTCTTTGTCAGACACACCTAGTTTAATCACCAAACCATCGGACACAGTAATCATGGAAAACCAAGAAGTAACTCTCCAATGTAGTGCCACTGGAAACCCAATTCCAAAAATAACGTGGATCAAAGACGGAGAAGAAGTAGATACAGGAGATAAACTAGGTTTCAAGGCCCTTAGGAATCATAGTGGGAGGTACTGGTGTTTAGCACAAAATGGCTTAGAGGGCAGTGTGAATGCCAGCGCTTACCTGGATGTGAAGTGTGAGTATGGCAACAACGAAACCACGGGCTCAGAATCTTTAAAATTAAGCTTGCATTTTTAAAGTTCGTTATTTGCAAAGGGGTTTCAATAACGTTTCCGTAAGCTTCTGCCGATAGTGCAGCGGTAAGAGATCGCCAGGAGTTCGCATGTTTTGGTAACAGTACACTTCATGCAATTGCCGAACTAAATAATGGCTCTCCGTAAAAATAGTGTATTAAAATTTAAACAATAATAACGGATTATTATAATTCAGTTCCACCAAGTCTAATCACGAGGCCAGTTAACCACACAGTTATTGAGGGAGCCCAAGCAACATTCCACTGCAATGCCACAGGAAACCCAACTCCACAAATAACTTGGAAAAAAGATGGGAAGATCGTAGTTGAGGGAGAAACTCTGAGCTTGGAAACCAACAAGGATCACTCTGGAAAATACTTGTGTATTGCAGAAAATGGGTTGAATTCCACTGCGAGTGCTAGTGCGAATCTTGATGTTCAATGTAAGTACAATAGACTTGCATGGGCATTTATTCGTTTCGGAGCCAATAGCTGCGAGGCCTTAAAAGGGAGGGCCTATGATTAGCGATGAGTTCTCTCCATTCCGTTCTCACCTGTCATACGATATGAGTACGAGGCTTGTATAGCCAAATCGAAGGTGTTAGGTGCTTGGTTAAACAGTTCCATCCCATTCTTTCCAAACAAGAGATGAGTAAGGAGGCCTACAACTTGTAAAAGCATTTACAGTCAGTCCACCCCACCCCCTCCATTTCAACTGTTCATGAAATATGAGGTTTGCATCTCCAGATCGGAAAGTCTTACGTTTTAAATTTTTATTACAGTTCCACCTGGAATAGTCTCCAAACCATCAGACCAGATTATCATCGAGAACAATGAGGTTACTTTCCAATGTAGTGCCACTGGAAATCCAACTCCAAAGATAACTTGGGTCAAAGATGGTAAAGAGGTGGAGACCGGGGAGAAATTGACTTTCAAGGCCTTGAGAAGTCAAGCTGGAAAATACTGGTGTTTGGCAGATAATGGCTTAAAAGACAGTATTAATACAAGTGCTTATCTTGATGTCCTGTGTGAGTATCGCTTATCGTGCGATTATTCAACCTCATTTTTCACTTAGAATCAGGTTGCTATTTGTCTTTGGATTCCTAATTCGAGTGGCGCCAAAACACGAGCAAGGGCAGAAAACTCTATCAGTTATCGTGGTCTAAAAGTAGATTTCCCAGGAGCATGTTCTTGGAACTTCAGTCATTGTTCCTCAAGGCTTTTCTCAAAGTAGCAGAATTAAGAAAATTGGCGATTGAAATCGGAATGGTATTCAGATTATGAAATATAATCATTTATCAAATTCATCACTAACTTTCATTTAATAAGGAAACTAAATTTACATAAGAACATCACTTTAATCCAGTTGTACCAGGTTTGATCACAAAACCAGCTGACCAGATAGTTGTCGAGGGAAGAATAGCAACATTCTACTGCAACGCCACTGGGAACCCACAACCAACGATAAAATGGATAAAGGATGGGAAGACTGTGACCGAAGGAGAAACATTAAGCTTTGAAACTAACAGGAATCACACGGGAAAATACTGGTGTTCAGCAGAGAATGGATTGAATTCTACTGTGAATGCTAGCGCCATACTCGATGTTCAGTGTAAGTGACTTATACATGCAGGCATTTCTTTATATGTTGTTTGTAAAAGCTGGGTGGACTTGCACATGTGTTTTAATCTTATCTGATGTATTTATTACAGTTCCGCCGAGTATAATTACCAAACCATCTGACAAACAAGTCATGGAGAAAAACGAAGTTACTTTCCACTGCACTGCCAGTGGAAACCCAACGCCAAACATAACGTGGATCAAAGATGGCCAAGCCGTGGATAAGGGAGAAAACCTCAATTTTAAAGCTATGAAGGCTAATTCTGGAACATATTGGTGTCTGGCAGAAAATGGTTTACAAGTCACTGTTAACACCAGTGCCCATCTAGATGTGCAATGTGAGTATGTTACACAGTTTTCAAAAGGCCGCTCGTTTTAATACTGGACATACCTTGTATGATCAATTGAAAGAGAACACCGCTTTACAAAACCCTGTCATGTGACCTTGTCAATCATAACAAATCGTAACGGTTGCAGCAAAGGACCAATAATTTGAACTGGGGAAACTGACCACAAAAATAGGGAACATCGATCAAGTATACCCATATTTCGTAGTGATAACAGTTCATTCCCATGACTATAAGCTCGACTTTCTTCGCCGCCAACTGGCGACCTTAAATTATAAAATTGCCGTCAAAAACTCGCCAGAAAAAAAAAGAGAAAGAAAGAGCTACGGAAAAAAAAAGGGAAAATATCGAAGAGAAAATTTCATACATAACTTTTCACTTTAAACTCTGGGTAATAAACAGTTGCAACTTGCTACAGTACTGCTCAAATGTAAGTTACCACCCTAGTCTCGTTTCTCTCGAGAATCACTGAATCGTTTAGCATGAAGCCGGTCTGCAGATCAAAGTCAACAGCTATTATGCTACATGTTGGTATAAACAAAAAGTTCGATCAAATGTGAGATACAGCATGTATCGATCGCTCACTCTATTCATGTCGAACATTCATGTCCATTAAACATGTTGATCTTTCGTACGGATGTGTTTGCCGCAAGTTGTTTTTAGACGCGTCTCAAGAGAAAAGAGACGCGTCTCTCGAGATGGTGGTAACTTACATCTGAGCGGTACTGTATCTGACAGCGAAACACTTTTGCTACAAATTCAGCTACATTAAACTTCATGTTTTTATTTTCCAGTTGCACCAAGTTTAATCACATCCCCAGAGGACCACACAATCATTGAATCTGATACTGTAACATTCTATTGCAATGCTACTGGCAACCCAACTCCAAAGATAACATGGATTAGGGATGGGAAGACTGTGGCTGAAGGAAACATTTTGAGTTTTGAAACCAAAAGGAATCAATCTGGAGCATACTGGTGTTCAGCAGAGAATGGACTGAACTCCACTGTAAATGCTAGTGCTAATCTTGATGTTCAATGTAAGTTTTGATCAAAACGTTTATTACTTTCTATCTACTTAATTTTCAACATGCAAAAACCAATGTCATCCAAAGTTCAGCCAATTTCATTATATATCGTGGATAAAATTTAAGAACCAGGCAGAGGTTAAGTTGACACCATACTACACTACAGTTCTGAAATTCAATGTTTATATGCAGATTTATATGTATGTGAATGTTTATCTTGTACGTCGGTTAATAAGAGACAACTTCTCCATTGTAGTTTGTATCATTATGATCTACAGTTCCCCCTAGTCTAAAAATCAAACCACTGAATCAGACAATTGAGGAAAATCAGGAAGTGACTTTCCACTGCACTGCCACTGGCAACCCACCTCCAACTATAACATGGATTAAAGATGGGAAGAATCTAGGTCAGGGTGATTCTTGGAGCTTTATAGCTAAAAGGAATCATTCTGGAAAATACCACTGTTCTGCCGCAAATGGATTGGATAAAACAACCAATAGCAGTGCCTATCTCAATGTTCAGTGTAAGTATGATAGCAATTATTTTAAGGTAATCATAACTTAATGGTAACAAATACTAGTAAATAATAGCCTCAAACTTCCAGATATCCTAGTAATGGCAGCAACTACATCCTAATGTGTTTTTGCAGGGACATGGAGGAAGGATTCTGGTTTAGGCAGTAGGATATGTAAATTCTAATAAAGTTGTATGTGGATAGCCTTCTGAAAGGAAGTCTTCTTTTGGAGATGTCCACAAAAAGGTTAAACTTAAGTTGATTTTCCAATTGAGAGCAATACCATGGTCATCACCATGTATTCAAAATGTGTACATCGTTATGTCCCTGTAATCATACAGTTGAGTGTACATTGTTGTATGCTCTTCTTCAGTTGCACCAAGTTTAATTACTACACCAGCTGACCAGACATTAGTTGAAAGTGCTACAGCAATCTTTTACTGCAATGCCACTGGAAACCCAGCCCCAAAGATAACTTGGATAAAAGATGGAAAGACTGTGGCTCATGGAGAAACACTGACCTTTAAAACAAACAGAACTCAATCTGGACAATATTGGTGTTCAGCAGAAAATGGGGTGAAATCTACTGTTAATGCAACTGCTAGTCTTGATGTTCTGTGTAAGTGCTTTGAAAGAATTGTAACCTTTAAAATTGTTTTCTCAGAGTTTCCATGCCAAATTAATGGCTAATTTATAGTTTTCTTTAGAAGAAAATGAGCGCACATTGATGTCCATGTGATTTAATTTAGTGGGCTATACAGTGAAATTTGGCCTGCAAAATTGACCAATCACAGTGCATGCATATGATAGATATAATACATTGGTTGAATGGTAAATATATAAATTTATGTATTCGGCTAACAGTTTTCCAACAATTGCTTTATGGTCAACTGACAGTCAAGGACCAACAGGCAGCCTCTTTCCTAAATGAAAAGTCAGCCGACTGTTGAGAAATTGAGATTTGGGCTAACTCTTACTGTAGTTGTGCATCAGTCAACCATCAATGATCTTTAGAATGAGTATTACCAAGTCCACATACACTAATTGTGATCCAGTTTCATATCAAATGACAGAGCTGTTTTGCACTATATCCAAATTGTTTCAGATGCTAAAATATTTACCCTTATTTTTAATAACAGTTCAACCAAGTTTAACCACTAAACCATCTAATCAAACAATAATCGAACATGAAGAAGTGACTCTACATTGTACGGCCACTGGAAACCCTACCCCTGAGATAACATGGATTAAAGATGGGAAGGCTGTAGCTCAGGGAGACAAGCTGAGTTTCAAAGCTAACAGAAGCCATTCTGGAGAATACTGGTGTAAAGCTGGAAATGGTCTAAATGTATCTGTTAAAGCTAGTGCTTACCTGGATGTCCAATGTAAGTTAATGACTGTTTTGAATTATATTTAGAGCTGTACATTGAGGTTATCCAGCCTTTTCCTATACAAATACACCAAAAAGAATACAGAGGGAATATAAATGTCTAGAAATTATCTGATACTTATTGACTACGTTTATTTTCCACTCTAATAGACATAAACAATAGTATACATGATAAACCTGAGTTATATATTGGTGTTTTTTATCCAACTACACTAAGCAGTAAAAGTAACACGTGGATCGAGTGAAAATATCCTGCAATATTGCACGATTATTTAGACAGCTGGTTGTTTTGTAATTAATAATATACATGACGAAATTTCTCAGTTCTGATTGGTTAAGATGAATGCAGTTTTCAGTTAATTAAGTGCAGAAGAGAGTTAATTCAGTGCAGTAGAGGGTTAATTCAAAGCAAAGAAGGAAACAAATCAGACATTATGATTGGTTAGAATGATTGGTCAAGGTCAATGTCACGGTCAATGTCATTTGCAGGGTTTGAATAAATTATTTTTGCACGTGATGCGTAGTTATGAGAAGCTACCTCGTATTTTTTCATGTATATTATTAATACATAATCACATCTTTTTCTCGTGCAATTTGGAATAAATAAGCACTTGTAAATTTTTTCAACGACCACAAATTGCACTCGCCCTACGGGCTCATAAAATTTTGTTAGTCTTTGAAAAAGTTTACCCGTGCTTATTTATTCCAAATTGCACTCGAAATCATGTGATTACCAACACGAAACTCGTTATAACTCGTAAAAATACTCAGCGATACTACACAACAAAGTGTCCAATACGATGTAATCACTTGGTATCTTTCAAAAAAAGAGAGTGAAAACAAGATATTTATCCAGCAAACTTGAAGATAAACAAAATTGAATTGAAAGGTCAAATATGCGCACTTTCAAAGCTTCTAAGGACAAGAATCAAATGAACCGGAGTTTTAATCATTAGGAGATTTTTCGTTCTGCGCGTTCCGCAGCGATTCATTGTCAGGGCTGAAAATCTAACCACAAATAACGTTTCTACTCTGAGCTAACACTATACGTACCAAGGGAAGCTATCCAAAGCAACTTCTCGTCCGTAGTGGTGTTTGACCGTACTTTCGTCCCAATTTTTGAGGCCTTTCTCTTGTTTCAAACCCGCGAACTGTTGCAAAGTGCGCGATGTTGCCCTTTTTTGTGGTTACGTTGTGTAAAGAATACGAAGGTGTAGCTGCTAAGCTCAAGTTAGGAAAAAGATGGCGGAACTGTAGAGTGTTACTGACAGTACTTGCGCACGTAAACGGTGTGTGTAAGGGATCTGTATTTGATGCTCGGTGTTTCTCAAATGAGAAAGTAACAGCGAAATGTTTCCAAATCTTTCCGCGGAAAAGATGGGGATCAGTTCAGGGAAATGGGTCGTTTCGCTTTTCAAACCCGAGGTTTGGCCGAGACCACGTACTAAATTAAACTCAAGTTGATGGTCGAGGGAATGTGAGTGCAATCCACGGCTATCGGACTTCGGTACTAGATGACTTGATTGCATGTTCAATTGGTGTATTTATATGTAATTTTGACTTGATCGTGCTGCTTAATGCTTGACGTTTACTCTGGAAATTGATAATTAGATTAGAATCATTGGCCGAAATGTTCTGCTGCTTGGTGAGGTGACGAAGGTGGAGTCTTCGCCTCACAATCCTGGTTTTAGTTTTACGTCAGATTGCTATACAGGTTGGTCCATCACAAAGTCTTGGGCGGCAAAACTAGAACAATTCAGGATTAAAACACTCAGTCTAAAAACAACAATAGAAAAAGCGAAAAACAAAACAAAAAACAAAACAAAACAAAAGAAACAAAACAAAACAAAACAAAAACCAAAAAGTTAGGAGCAACCCAACAGATTGCAAGCTAAACTGCCTCCAATACTGCATGCTTATACGCTGAGTTGAGAATTTATATAATTTGAAGAAACTGGTATATTATGAAAATGTAAACCAGTTACTGTTTGAAACAAACTCTAGCTTATTGAACTTGATTATGTCATCAATTTTAAGCTCACTTCTTGTTTTCATTTCTCTGTTGTTAGTTGCACCACATTTAATAGCAGAACCAGTTAACCAGACAGTAACTGAGTCTGAAAATGTAACATTCTTCTGCAATGCCACTGGGAACCCAGCTCCAAAGATAAAATGGATGAAAGATGGGAAGACTGTGGCTGAAGGAGAAATGCTGAACTTTGAAACGAACAGAAATCAGACTGGAAAGTATTGGTGTTTAGCAGACAATGGGCTGAATTCCACTGTTGATACAAGTGCCACTCTAAATGTCCAATGTATGTTGGTTGAACTTGATTTGTGAAAATCTTATTTGATTTATGTATTTTGTGATGGAGAAGTTTACCTTTTTTTTAATTTCTTGATGACGTCCTTGTGCATGAGTTACACAGCCTATTACACAGCCGCCTATTACACCTTCGGAAGCCACTGTAGAAAAAGTTGTTAACCCTTTCACTTCTAAGATCTCACTAGTAATTCTCCTTGCTGTCTGCCACACTATTATGATGTTAGTTTGGAGAATTTTGAATGGAGTCGACTTACAATCCCCTTGTTGATATTTTCCTCTATTCTTATCACTTGATATTGTATCGATATTGTAAGGAGGAATTCTGTCTTGGTCACTCATTGGAGTTAAAGGGTTGAAATCCTTGCTTAGTTATTTGTGATGGATTGGTTTAAATGCTTCTGTTTGACTTCATATTAGTTCCACCAAGTTTTATCACCAAGCCTTCTAACCAGACCACTGTTGAAAATGAGGTGGTGGCATTTTACTGTGCTGCCACGGGTAACCCTGTTCCAAAAATTACATGGATGAAAGATGGAGAGGTAGTGTCTAAAGAAGAGAGTCTCTCCTTTGGAGCCATCAGAAGTAAGACTGGAAAGTATTGGTGTTCAGTGAGCAATGGTGTGGGTGCTGCAGTCAATGCCAGTGCACATCTTGATGTGCAATGTGAGTATGAAAATTTCATGATTGATAGAAATGTTTACCATTAACACCCTAACATCAGAATCCACATTTTACCTACTCCTCTCTAGACATAACAGGGCTTGACACTATCTGTTGAACTTACTAGCCAAGTGGCTAGTGACAACTTGGATGTCATGACAATTTCAGTTTGTTTATTAGCCAAACTGGTTAGTGGAAATTGAAAACCCCTAGCCAAAACTGAATTTCTACTAGTCTGTGGCTAGTTGGCTACCGTTAGTGTCGAGCCCTGCATAGACCACTTTGATTCATAAATGGCTGCTGTATAAATATTCTATTGTTTAAATTTAAGTTAGCCCTGCTGGCCTTGCTTGAGATAATGTATTAATCTTTTGAATTTTGTGCTGGAGAATGAGGCCAGTAGGGCTAATTTAAATTTAAACAAAAGAATATTAATCCGGCAGCCATTTATGAAAGTGGTCTATAACCCATACTCTTCTCAGTGTATTTATTTCAGTAACTGGTAAATTTAACGAGTACATATATCTTATTAACCAAGCGCGAGGGCCGTACTGGGAGAATATCGGCCCGAGGCCTTGACAGTACAGACCGAGCACAGCTTGAGCACAGCTCGGTCTGTACAAAAAAGACCGAGGGCTGATATTCCTCCAGTATGGTCCCGAGCAAGCTTGGTTAGTAAGAGATTTATTATACGACTGAAGTTCAAAGGGACACAAGTGAGGCATCATTCGGGACCATTAGGGGCAGTGCCCTGTCCAATACTGAGAGAATATTGACCGGCAATAGAGCATTTTGATTGGTTGATTTTAGTTATTGGCCTTCTGACTGCCCGAGTCGTGTAATAAACCTTATTACTGCCTAAAATCACTTTGAATTCTTAAAATTTGACAGTTAAGATAAGGATTGCTCTACCAGTTTGAAAATTTCGTTAACCGGTCATAACGGAGAACACTGTTAGAGTTACTTGTGACTTGCCATCATCCCAACCAAGGTGGTAAGCAACGTTTTTTTAATACCACCTGCTGTGGTAACAGGAAGAAGCACTTCCAGTGATTTACCAGTAGATTTCTCCAAACACTGGACCCAATGGTGAAGAAGGACTTAAGAAATATTGGTTTCTTTGGAAGGTGGAGGATGTAAATACAATGTAGAGATTTTTCAGTGTTAAAAAAATATATTGAATTGATATTTTAACAGTTGCACCTAGTCTTATCATGCGACCAACAAACCAGACAGTTGTCGAGTCCAAAACTGTATCATTCAACTGCTCTGCCACTGGGAACCCAACCCCAAAGATAACATGGCTAAAAGATGGGATTACTGTGGGTCACGGGAAAACACTGAGCTTTGAAGCAAACAGGAATCAATCTGGAAAATATTGGTGTTCAGCCAAGAATGGATTAAAAGTGGTTGTGAATGCGAGTGCTATTCTTGATGTTCAATGTATGTGAACAAATTTGCAGTTATATGTAGATATTTGGGTTAGAATTGAGTAATCCTTTAACTACCAAGATCTGATTGTTAATTCTCTAGCTGACTTCTAGCTGGTACAGTGACATTTCCTTGTAAATCAGTTACAATAATTTGATTTTAGATCAAGATACCAACTTCTACTTGAAGTTTGAATATTTTTGATTTATAGATATTCAAGCACAAATCTATGGAAAACTGATTGGTTATAAAGAATAAAATTGGCCTAAGACGTACCTAAAAAAAAATTACTGATGATGGAAAATTTATTTTCCTAAGTGAGAAATTATCACTCTTAAAATTACTCACTGTAACATATTAGCATGTGATAACATTGGCATGTTATATTATGACTACGCATATTTAAATAGCATAACACGTTGTAGGCAAATTCAGTAAAGCATACAAACTCATGCGATGTGTTAGGCGGAAACCTGAATGAAGAGTCTCCGGCAACTTACTACATGGTGGTAGCGTTCCACAACCCTGGCGCAGTGGTGAGAGCACTTCCCTCCCACCACTGTGGCCCGGGTTCGATTCCCGGACCTGGTGTCACATGACAGTTGAGTTTGTGGTTGGTTCTTGTCCTTGCTCCGAGGGTTTTTCTCTGGGTCCTCTGGTTTTCCTCCCTCTGCAAAAAACAACATTCCAAATTCCAATTCGATCTGGAAACAGTGGACAAGAAAAGCCACCCAGTGAAAAGTCCATTACTAAATTATTATTATTATTATTATTATTATTATTATTATTATTATTATTATTATTATTATTATTATTATTATTATACCAGGAGGTAACTTATAAGACACTGGGTGTGGCTGATCTGCTATGGTGGCCTCTTCCTCGTTAGGGTGCTCCTGATTGCCATCCCTTTTTGTTTTACCATCCTTGTGCAAATGTCAAATCCAATTTCCTGCTATCAGCTAGATTTTATAAATACCTCTCGAGGCCTTATTTCACCAAGCAGACCGATCGCTAGGGCATGAGCAAGCTGAGTGTTTTGGCAAGAAGGAATCATAGCCTAAAATCAAGCAATAGTATTTACAGGGATTTTTTCTTGAACTTCTCTTATAGATTTGCCAAAATTTATGAACAAGCCTGCTAACCAAACAGTACAAGAGAGGGACTCAGTAACGTTTTATTGCAACGCTACTGGAAACCCAAAGCCAACAATAACATGGTACAAAGATGGCGAGACCGTGGCACATGGAGAGATGTTAAGATTTGAAAGCAATAGGAATGATTCTGGCGATTACTGGTGCTTGGCTGAGAATGGCTTAAAGACAGTGGTTAACACCAGTGCATATCTTGATGTGCTTTGTAAGTAGAATGGGAACAGTTTGTATTTTTTTCCGTATTATTTGTGTTAAGGCGATTGTTTTGGGAACATTTTTAATTGAGAAGTATGCGCACAATTCTGTAATTGTAATTCTAAAATGTATCACAGATATCAAGACTGTCAAGTGTAGTTGACATTCTCCAGCTATTGTTGTTTGACTTCACTTGATTCTACAAAATCTACTTGTTTTTAAAAAGCACAAGCTACAGTATTATATAGGGGACGAATGGCAAAATCCCAGAATTGTGGGATGCTTTGACCAGTCGCTCTGACAAAGACACTCGAAAACGCAGCTTTAGAAAATTTTTATGTCAATTTGCATTATCAACTCAGTTTATAATACCAAATTATCTTCTAATACATCCAACGACGCAGCACCACGGCTTTGACCATAGGTTTGAGAATCAGAAACCGAAACTGAGACTTGTTTTCTCTGACGCTTTACGCAAAGGTGCGATATCCTCCTTTGCATCTGTTCTTAACTTTATGTGTATCAGCTTCTACGTTGCGATATTTTCAAATGACAGCGATCTTAGACATGTCTATCACTCACGGAAGTAAATCTAAACTTCTTTAGCAAGATTTTGAGCGAGACCTTGGGTTAGGCGTAAATTAACCAACTACAAAAGACTTTTGAGTGTATCAAAACTTCTAACGAGATTTATAGATCAAATAAAAACTTTACGAGACCTTCGATTTTCCAAGGCACCCCCTGCCACTCATGCCTTTGGCTATCCTTTCATTGCATCACAACGGGTTTGCTCTGTTGCAGTTGCACCAAGTCTAACCACTGAACCCAGTAACCAAACAGTTATTGAGTCTGATGAAGCAATGTTCCAATGTATTGCCACTGGTAACCCAACCCCAAAGGTAACATGGACTAAAGATGGGATGACTGTGGGATCTGGAGAGACTCTTAGATTCACGGCGAGCAGGAACCAATCTGGGAAGTACTGGTGCTCAGTAGAAAATGGCTTCAATGTCACTGTCAATGCTAGTGCTTATCTTGATGTGCATTGTAAGTAATTTTAAAGCAGACAACTTTTCCACACTTTGAAATGAGCATGGTTTACCTTTGCCAATGCTTTCTGCATTTAAGCGAAAATTAGGAAACTTTTATCATGAAAATTATGTAATATAGTGCTCTAAGCACGTGCCCCGTTTTCCTAGCGCAGGTGGGCAAACGTCGTTGGATATTATGTAATGTAATACTCTAAGCAATTGCCCCATTTTCCCAGCGCAGTTGGGCAAACTTCGTTAATGTTATGAGCATTGCGGTATAGGGCCCCAAGCTCAACTTTTTCCAAATGTGCCATTCATAGCGTTGCCGCCCCCTCCTTCAAAAAAAAAAATGGTCACCAACTTAGTCTACAGACACTAGATAATAAGAACGTCAGAACGTACCGCTTGACCGCCGAACACAAGCCGCTAACTCGCTAAATTGTTCGACTACACGCTAGAGCGAGCACAATGGTCGCAGCTTGAAGCGCTGCCATTAGGTCAAGGATTGTAGAACAGCATCATTTACCTGATATAACGGTAGTTGAAATTTTGACTGTTGGAGACTTTTTCCATTCCTGTAGGTTTCCGCTTACAATAGTTTAACTGTACGTTTGGATGCTGTGAAAGGATTGCCGTTTAATTTCTCCTTGCAATATCACCCCCGAATCACACATTAAGGTCAGGAGAATAAAGGAAATGATTACCAACTAAAGAAGCTCTCGATTGTTAAATAAATTCTCCCAGTCAGCACCTCGGGAAATATTTAGAGAACAGTATGGAGAATTTGGATACTGATGCTAGTAACATCGAATATTCTTTACTTTCAGTCGCACCAAGTCTCGTGAGTGAAAAAGTGAACAAGACGGTCAATGAATCTGATGAAGTGATTCTCCATTGCGACGCGACTGGTAATCCTGTACCAAGGATAACGTGGATTAAGGATGGGAAACCTGAGGCTTATGGCGATACACTACGGTTTACAGCTCTGAGGAATCATTCCGGAATATACTTGTGTTTGGCAAATAACGGGTTGAATGTCACTGTCAAAGCGAGAACTCATCTTAATGTACAGTGTGAGTATTAATTTAGCAGCTAACGTGTTGGAATCATTCCCAACCAAGGTTTTTTTTTTTGCAACTGTTTTTACGGGACCGCCTCCCGGTTAGCTTAATGGATGGAGCGCTGGATTATTGTGCGGGAGGTCGAGGGTTCGAGTCCCGGCCGAAGCAACACTCAGGGTCTTAAAATAATTGAGAAGAATTTGCTACCTTTCTGTAACATCAAGAAATGGTTAGATATTCTAGTCTTCTCGGATAGGGACGAATAAATGGAGGTCCCGTCTCCTGCAGGGTTGGGGGTAGGAGACATTAATTTCCCGCACACGAGATTACTGTGTGATGGATGTCGTCCCCTGGGGTGGGATGGGTGGGAGGGTGGACTAGCACGAATGGTTCCTATGTTCCTTTCTAGTCCTTCCCCACTGCAAAACTTAATGCTGTGAAAATGGACTAAATTAAATTAAATTAAATTATACATGAGAGGGGGGAGCAGGGGAGTCTTTTGGTTGTGTCATAGTTAAAATTTACGTGTTCCCCCCTAGGGCACTGTTGTATTCTAACGACCCCCTCATTGGCAGTCAATTTTCTACAGCCCTATCCCCCCTTTATACTCTGTATACTCTGCTGGTGACGAATGATCCCCTCCTTAAAACCTTTAACCCCCCCCCTCCCCGCCCCCGAAATCTTCCGACCCTTTTCAAGCACCAAGCAACAGATAATGACGGGTACCTAACTGGAATGTTTAAGAGAGAGGTGAAGAAAAACTGATGCATTTCGAGATTAGTTTTGACACTGAAGGTATTGACCTTGCACTCGGGCACTGACCCGGGCACTGATATGTCACGTGCCTAGTTTCGGAACACTGCGTCATTTTGTGCCGGTGCCTTGGCAGTAATGCTCGGGCACCAAGTGTGAACGCAGCGTAAGAAAATGCTTTAGTTATTATTTTTTTTTTCACAAATCCTCTCTAGATTTAGAAATCATCAGACTAGCGCATCTCAATTTTACACCATATCTTTTTAAATTTGCCGGAATAAATTGTCATAAGCTAGCTGGAAACTTACTGACTCAATCTGTACTTTTATAGATCCTCCAAGCTTCTCCATAAAACCCTCCAACAAAACTGTCTCAGAGGATGATGACGTAACATTTACCTGTAATGCTACCGGTAACCCAACCCCAAAGATAGCATGGATCAAGAATGGTATAACTGTGGCTCGTGGGGAAACTCTTAGCTTGACGCCGAATAGGGGTGAATCTGGAGAATACTGGTGTTCGACGGAGAATGGACTGGGTCCGGCTATCAACTCTAGCGCTTATCTTGATGTACAGTGTGAGTAAAACATGATAAAAGTATGATATCTGACAACCGCGCGTGATTTAGCGGTAAATATACGCACACACTAGTTGTAACAATATAACATTTATTACTTCTATTGCGCCTTTTCTTTATATTCACTCAAAGGCGCATCACAACACTTTCGGAGGACTTTAGCCGCAATGCATCAAGCAGTTTTACAGTATAAATCGAAGGAAACTTATTTAAAGGTGCCCCCTCCCCCCAATTCCCATTAAACAGGTCAGACCACATCACAGTAATCTCGTGAGTGGGTTCTTTATCGTCCCCTGCCTAACCAAATTGACTCGAACCCTCCACCTCCCGAACAACAGTCTGGCGCTCTAAAGCAGTTGAGCTAACCGGGAGGCGGTAATACTTAATGCAGTAATCGTGTCTAATCCATTGTAGTTCCAGCAAGCTTAACAACTACACCAGTAAATCAAACTGTCCTCGAAGGAGAAACAGCCACATTAGACTGTGCTGCCACTGGCAACCCAACACCAAACATATACTGGATCAAGGAAGGGAAGACTGTGGGTAAAGGAGGTAACCTTAGCTTCGAAGTCAACAGGAATCAGTCCGGATATTACTGGTGTGTGGCAGAAAATAGATTCCAAACTACTGCAAATGCTAGTGGTTATCTGAATGTACTGTGTAAGTATGAAAGGTTTGGTTTGATTACTACTTGTCAGAGGGAATAGGCCATTTCCGAATGGTTGTGACTTAAATGGATACTCCAAAATCAGGTTTCCGAGTAAGGACTGGAACTGAATAATTTTTTAGGCCTGGTGCTCAACCACTTGTATGAAGATGAGTTTAATTTGCATATGAATAAAAACTTATTATGGTACGAAAGGGTGAGCACTAGGGCTGGCTTTGAAAAACAGGAAATGGGCTATTTCTATTGCATGCTATAAACGAAAACCACAGTTATCACGACAGCCATTTACAACAAAGGAAAATGTCACAGAAGCGAGAAAAACTGACTGATATGCGAAAAAACAGGAATGAATAAGGCACGATTTATACTTAGTAACGCATCTGATTGGTCGAGAGGATGGCAAACCGATTAACGAGAGCAGTGAAGCAAAACCCATTTAACTGTGGAAATGTTTCGATTCTCAAATAGAAATGGCTCGAATACGTGATAATCGGCCAATTTAACCTTATTAGCGCGTTTGTTTTTTGAAAAATAACCCTCCCCCAAAATAAGAGGTACAATATCATTCTAGTTAAACAGTAACTTTTCTTAATTACTTATTTATCTAAATAACTGTCCACGCGCCTTGTACTTGAGACGTTATTTGACTGAAAACAGTGAAATAAAGAAATACATCAATCAATCAAACGTTGCTGTGCATTTACAACATGTTGTAATTATCCAAACTTTATTTATTTATTCGCAGTCGCACCAAGTATAACAGTCAGACCGACTGATCAGACTGTTGAAGTGGGTAGCGTAGCAACGTTCCACTGCAGTGCTACTGGAAACCCAGTCCCAAATGTGACCTGGATTAACAAAGAGAAGACTGTGGCTCAGGGAAACACTCTAAAAATTGATGCATATAGGAATCAAACAGGAAGATACTGGTGTCGGGCAGAGAACGGACTGAATCCAACTGTCAACGCTAGTGCCAATCTTGATGTGCAATGTAAGTTCGTGATAGATATTGTTGGTTAATATAGGTTAATGAAGGATAATATAGGCCAATGAAATAGTAAAAGAACAGAAGGCAAACATTGTAGGGGCAAGAATATATCTAACGAGAACAAGAATGGCGAGGGTTGCAAAGGCAAGGATTTCCAATGGCAAGTTCAGTTAAAAAAAAAAAAAAAAAAATTGAAAGAAAAAAATTGAAATTTAAAAATTGAAAGTAAACTTAAGTAAAGGTAGCTCGCTAAAGAAGAATGTTTTTATGAACGTCGTTTTAATCTTCCCAGTTTATCCTTTTTCAGTCGCACCGAGTATTACCATCAAGCCAACTGACAAGACTGTCACTGAGGGGGATGTAGTCGTCTTTCACTGCAATGCCACTGGGAACCCAACTCCAAAGATAACGTGGACCAAGGATGGGAAGAATTTAACTGAGGGTGACACTCTGAGCTTTAAAACAAACAGAACCCAATCTGGAAAATACTGGTGTTCAGCAGAGAATGGATTGAGGTCTGCTGTTAATGCCAGTGCTAATCTTGATGTTCAGTGTAAGTACATCAAAATTATACCACGATAGTACTTAGCACATTACGAGTCCGACAGAAGGTTTTTTTAAGAAAATGCGCAGACGTGATGAAACGCTTTTTGTTAGTCTACAGCTGTAACAATGTAGTATTTGCATAACACTTTTCGCCTATTAGCGTTTATGGGACCTTTGTTTGTTTAGTTCATTTTCCTCTTCGTGAACGATCACCATTCTAATGTATAAAACCGCAACGAAAAAGTGGTTTCACTCTGTTTTTTTTTTTTTTATCCTATATTTCAGTTCCACCAAGCTTTACCACGAGACCAAGCAACCAAACTGTTATCGAAGGAAAGAATGTAACTTTCCTTTGTACTGCCATTGGAAACCCAACTCCAACTATAACGTGGATGAAAGATCGGACTTCTGTGGCTGAAGGAAAGGCACTCAGCCTTGAAACCGGCAGAAATGATTCTGGGAAATATTGGTGTTTGGCTAAGAATGGACTGGGTGAAGCTATCAACACAACTGCCTATCTTGATGTACAATGTAAGTTTAAAAAAAGAAAAATTGAAATTTTTCCTAAAGGAAGATTATGACAACTGGGCTGTTTTTGTGTATGTGCCAAAACACCATAAATGTGAAAAAGGTGAGGCAAGCGATTATAGATCATATCTACAAATCTTAACTCAGCTTCTTAATTGAACACGTGTTTTATATCTCTCTAAATCATCACTTAGTTTCCCCGAGTATTATCAGCAAACCAACGGACAAGATTGTCACAGAGGGGGATATGGTAACCTTCCAGTGTACGGCCACTGGGAATCCAACTCCAAAGATAACGTGGATTAAAGATGGGAGGACTGTAGCTGAAGGAGACACACTGAGCTTTAAACCCAACAGAACTCAATCTGGAAAGTACTGGTGTTTGGCAGAGAACGAATTGCTGTCTTCTGTAAATACTAGCGCCAATCTGGATGTCCAGTGTAAGTACTTTAACATTATACGAGGAAACTAAAAAAAAAACAGGAAATTGTCAATTATATTTCAATTTTTAATCCTTGTGACTTCTTGACTAATTTTCCCTCTTTTATGTTTTGATCACTTACCGAGCTATTGTTTTCGTTTCTCCTGCTGCCCTATACTTCACGAATGATTCATCATTTTTTACAGTTCCACCAAGCTTTACGTGGAGACCAGCCAACCAAACTGTTGTGGAAGGAACAAAAATCAAATTTTATTGTAATGCCACTGGAAACCCAACTCCAAACATAACGTGGATGACAGATGGGAATGTTGTGACTGAAGGAAACACTCTCAGCTTTCAGACGAGCAGAAACAGTTCTGGAAATTATTGGTGTTCGGCCAAGAATGGAGTTGGTGAAACTATCAATACCACAGCCTATCTTGATGTACAATGTAAGTGTTGTAAAGAAACTGACAAAGTAGTGTGCTCTGTTTAGAGTTTTATGACAATCGTGTCGAAACCATTGGCGGATACTGGCGCATGGTCCAGCGGAGGTTCTGAAACTCGTCACTCCCCCTCCCCATAAGGCCTTTGGGTATTTTTACTACTTGTGTGACACCAAAATTGTTGCAGTGATAGTATTGCATGTTGAGGCTCAAGGGTAAAGAAGAAATATTATTTTTTTATCCAAAGCGTGGTACCCCTTCCCTTATCAAGAATTCCTGGATCTGTCCTTAGAAACACTTTTCAAAAACAAAGCAAGAGTTGAACCAGGGGCAAACGAGGACCTCTTCGCTATTTTCTTGTATATGATCAAGTTTTCTCCTTTTTCTTATTCACCCTTTATTTTAAGTTCCTCCAAGCATTATCGTCAACCCAACTGACCAAACCGTTACTGAAGGAAATATGGTAGCCTTCCATTGTGATGTGACTGGGAATCCAGCTCCAAAAATAACGTGGATCAAAGATGAAATGACTGTGGGTGAGGGAGACACATTGAACTTTGAAACCAACAGAACTCATTCTGGAAAATACTGGTGTTCAGCAGAGAATGGATTGAAGTCTTCGGTTAATGCCAGTGCCGATCTTGATGTACAGTGTAAGTACAATAGCATTTTAACAATTTTTCAATTGAAGTCCAATTTTTTTTTTTATTTTACCATTATTCGAAGTAATGTCGCAATATGATTGGCCAAGTTGCCGTTGTCGATAAGAGTACTTTCAACGCTGCTCGCGTTGACGTATAATGCAACTTGTCACGCACTGAAAGAATCGTTTCATTTCAATTGACGTCGATATTGTGGTAAAATATTGTGGTAAAAAACAGTAGTCAAAATGTTGCAGCCATTGTTTTGCATTGTAGGTCTACAACATTGTGACCACTGTGATGACCAATATCGTTCTCGTTAAGAGTACAGACCGCGCTAAACCACTGTCGATTTGTAAAACATCTTTGTTTTTTACTGGGTTATTATTTACTTTTTTATGCTGTTTTTATTTTAATTTAGTCCCACCAAGCTTTGCCTCGAAACCAACAAATCAAACTGTTGTTGAGGGAATGAATGCAACCTTTCCTTGCACTGCCACTGGGAACCCAACTCCAACCATTACTTGGAGGAAAGATGGAAATTCTGTGGCGGAAGGAAAGAGTTTCAGCTTTGAAACGAGCAGAAATGATTCGGGAGAATATCGGTGTTTGGCCGAGAATGGACTGGGTGAAGTTATCAACACAACGGCTTATCTGGATGTACAATGTAAGCCTTACAAACGGTTTTGCAGAGTAAAAAAAAAAAAAAAACTAATTAAAGCTTTTTCTGAAAAGAAAGATCATAACTACAAAAATAATGAAATATGTTGAAAAAGATCCATATGTTTAATGCAACCCAACTGTTTTTTCTTGATGTGTTAAATTCTCAGCTGATGTATAAAATCAGTACTTAGATCACATCCTTATGTACTCCTGGTAAAGAAGTTTATTTGTAGGAGAATGGTGTCTTTTCTTCAGGCATTCACATCCAGGCAACATGAGCTTTATACACGGAAGTGGTCGTTTCTCTTGTTAATTTTTGTTTTCATTAACGCGTCTTTAATCAACAAACATCGAGGAGTCGAGGATAAAGCCGAAAGCTCACAAGGATGGCTTGGGTCGAAACGATTAGAAAATGTTGTAAATGAAAAGTTTGATTTCTGCTGAATTTTTGAAGATGTACAAATCTTGACTTAGCTCACTAATGTACCGTCAGAGCGAATGACAAAGGGCTAACGCTCGAAACATCAGCCTTAAAACTCTTTACGTTGGCCAATTTTCTTTATCAACTCAGTTGATAAAATTAAAATTCTTATAATGATAGTTCCAAGAATTTGGTTTTGAATCAACTAATAATTCCTTAACAGTATTTTTTTTTTTTTTTACTTTATCACTTGTATTTATGTTTTAAGGAGTAATTCTGTCTCGGTAACTCATGGAAGTTGAAGGGCTTAGCATAATTATGCACGATTATTATCAGCTAACTTTCTTAATATACTGACAATTATGAACTTCTTGTATGATTTCTCTTCTATTTCAGTCCCGCCAAGCTTTACTACGAGACCAAACAACCAAACTGTTATCGAAGGAACGAATGTAACTTTTCTTTGCACTGCCACTGGGAACCCAACTCCAACTATTAAGTGGATGAAAGATGGAAAGTCTGTGGCGAAAGGAGGGACTCTCAGCTTTAAAACGAGCAGAAATGATTCTGGAGAGTATCGGTGTTTGGCCGAGAATGGACTGGGTGAAGTTATCAACACAACGGCTTATCTGGATGTTCAGTGTAAGTTTGGTAAAGTAAAAAATGAAAAAACCCAGGGAAAACTTTTCTCTTTAAAGAAAGATCATGACTACAACATTAAAGAATCATGTTTAAAAAAAATCCACGTCTAGTGCAACCCAACTGTCTTTTCTTGATGTGCTGAAATCATAGTTGCTAAAGCCGAAAGCACACAAAGATGGCTTACGTCGAAACGATTAGAAAATGTTGCAAATAAAAATTTGATTTACGCTTAATATTTCAAGATGTACAAATCTTGACTTAGCTCGTTAATGTACCATTTGTTTTACATTTCACTTAATCGTTTCTATTAGTCTCTCCGAGTATCGTCTTCAAGCCAACGGACAAGACTGTTACCGAGGGGGATTTGGTAACCTTCTATTGTAATGCCACAGGAAATCCAACTCCAAAGATAACATGGACTACAGATGGGAAGACTGTGTCGGATGGAGACACACTGAGTTTTAAAACCAACAGGACACAGTCTGGAAAGTACTGGTGTTCGGCAGAGAATGGAGTGAAGTCTTCTGTAAATGCTAGCGCTAGTCTTGATGTCAAGTGTAAGAACACTTTAACGTAATACCAAAAAAAAAAAAAACAGGAAAATTATTGATTGCAATCCTTTTTTGTCGATTCAAATCGTTATTGATTTATCATTCCTCTTTACTGTTTTTCTGATTTACCGAGTGTATATTTTATAGTCGCCTTACTCCCAACATGTTATTGGTAATTCTACTTACTGTTTTCCATAACATTCTTATGATAATAGGTCGAAGAAATTGGTTTTGAATCAACTAATAATCCCTTAACAATAATTCTTAATTTTTTACTTTATCGTCTGCATTTATTCTCTAAGGAGAAATTCTGTCTTGGTCACTCGTGGGATTTGAAGAGTTTAGGATAATTCTGCACAAAAAAATTCAATTATTGTAAGCTAATTGTTTTAACATACTGAAAATTATAACTTCTTGTATGATCTTTCTTCTACTAAAGTTCCTCCAAGTTTTACAACGAGACCAAACAACCAAACTATTATCGAAGGAACGAATGTAACTTTCCTCTGCACTGCCACTGGAAACCCAACTCCAACTATATTGTGGATGAAAAATGGGACTTCTGTGGCTGAAGGAGAAACTTTCAGCCTTGAAACCAGCAGAAATGATTCTGGAAAATATTGGTGTTTAGCCAAGAATGGACTGGGCGAAGCTATCAATACGACGGCCTATCTTGATGTACAATGTAGGTTTGATATGGAAACTGATAATATACTGTACGCTGTAAAGAGTGTTTAAGAGATTACTATCAAATCACTTAAAAAACAAATCGATATGTTCAGTGCAGTTGAGCCTTTTTGGTTTACGTGTTTTGGAACACGACAAACAGTTCAAATTCGGAAACCTTCGGAGGAGATCACTGTCACATGTCTTTTCTAAATCTCTGTCTAAGCTAAAGACACAGCAATGTCCGCTCCCGTTGTTTGTTCATTTATTTATCTCTATTTTTTAGTTATTTGTTTATCTCTTTGAACTTATTATTTTTTTACTTCAGGACCCAATCTTTGAAGATGGACACTTTTTCTAATCTGTTTTTTCTCCCTTTTCCTTTCAGTCTCCCCGAGTATAATCACCAAGCCCACGGACAAGACTGTCACTGAAGGAGATACGGTAACCTTCCAGTGCACTGCTACTGGGAACCCAACTCCAAAGATAACATGGATGAAAGATGGCAGGACTGTGGCTGAAGGAGACAAACTGAGTTTTAAAACCAACAGAACTCAATCTGGAAAATACTGGTGTTCAGCAGAGAATGGAGTTAAATCTGCTGTCAATGCTAGCGTCAGTCTTGATGTCCAATGTAAGTACTTTAGCCGAATACTCGGAGAAAAAAAGCAGGAAATTGTTGATTGGAATCCTTTTTTATGTATTTTTTACTCTCTACGCGTTTCTAACTAACTGAGCCAATATCTTGTAGCCGCCTGAAAAGCACTATTCACTTGTTTGTTATACACTAATTCTCCCTACTGTCTGTCATACAGTTTTTGTGATGTTAGTTCGAAGAATTTGGGATTCAGTTGGATCAGATGATAATCCCCTAAACAATATTCTTGTTTATTCGCAACACTTATCTGCTTGATATTCTGCATAATATTGTCTTGGTTACTCATGGCAGTTGAAACACTGAGGGTTATTCTCCACCAAATTCTGCATCAATTTTTGTGATCTAATTCTTTTAACATAATGCAGTAAATGGTTTGAACCCGGGGGTAACATGTGACGGTGTAGTCTGATCGTCCGGGTGAGTGTAGTCCTGAGAAGGACTGTTGTCGGTGGCAGTGACTGACGTTTCGACAACCTGTGCGGAAGTCACTTGACTCTGATGATGACTTCCGCACAGGTTGTCGAAACGTCAGTCACTGCCACCGACAACAGTCCTTCTCAGGACTACACTCACCCGGACGATCAGACTACAACTTCTTTTAACATACTGACAAATATGAACTTTTTGTATGATTTCTCTTGCGTTACAGTTCCACCAAGCTTTACTGCGAGACCAAGCAACCAAACAGTTATCGAGGGAACGAATGTCACTTTCCTTTGCACTGCCACTGGAAATCCAACTCCAACTACAACATGGATGAAAGATGGAAGTTTTGTGGCTGAAGGAAAGACACTCAGCCTCGAAACCAGCAGAAATGATTCTGGAAAATATTGGTGTTCGGCCAAAAATGGACTGGGTAAAGCCATCAACACGACGGCCTATCTTGATGTACAATGTAAGTTTGATATAGAAACTGATAATTTTTAAACATAATTTACTCTGTAACAAGCGTTTAATACAATCCGATCAAAACGCTTGAAAAAAATTGATAAGTTCATTTCATCTGTGATTTTTCGTTTACCTGTTTAGGAACGCAATATGCGGAGGAGATCTCCTTCGTGGAAATTTCCGTCTAACAGATGATCATGCTTTGTCTTTATCTAAGCTTAAGACATGGCAATGTCCGCTTCCGTTGTTCTATTTATTTATTTATTTATTTATTTCTATGTACTTACCATTGTTTTTTACTTCAGTACTCAATCCTTGAGGATGGACACTTTTTCTCATTTGTTTTTTTCTTCCTTTCCCCTAAGTTTCACCGAACCTTATCATCAAGCCAACGGACAAGACTGCTACCGAAGGAGAAATTGTAGACTTCCATTGTGCTGCCACTGGGAACCCAACTCCAAAGATTACATGGACCAAGGATGGGAAGACTGTGGGTGAAGGAGAAACACTGCAATTTGAAAGTAACAGAACTCAATCTGGAAAATACTGGTGTTCAGCGGAGAATGGATTGACGTCTGCTCTTAATGCCAGTGCTAAACTTGATGTTCAGTGTAAGTACAACATATTTGTGCGAGGAGAAAAATGAGTAAAACTTTGATTGCAGTGTATGTGAATTCTTCCACATCCGTAGTTGTCTTAGGTTCCTCTCTGACAAACTATCGCATTAAAGTGCCTCTCTGAAGTTTTTAATTCCTACTTTTGGCAATCCACCATTTTGTTGTCTCTTTTGCAAAAGTGACGCAAAACTTCATGTATGATTTCTCCTTTTTTCAGTTCCTCCAAGTTTTACTAGGAGACCGAGCAACCTAACTGTTATCGAAGGAACAAATATCACATTCAGCTGCTCTGCATCTGGGAACCCAACTCCTGAGATTTCATGGCTTAAAGATGGAAAGACTGTGGCAGAAGGTGACACTCTGAGCCTTGAAACCAGCAGAAATGATTCTGGGAAATATTGGTGTTTGGCTAAAAATGGAGTGGGTGAAGCTATCAATACGACGGCCTATCTCGACGTACAATGTAAGTTTTACGTAGAAACTGATAACATAATGGGTTCTGTAAAGTGTTCAAAAGAATCCTTTTCAAACACTTAAACAGCAAAGAATCATTATACTTCAGTTCATGTTTTCATTTTTCGGATGTGCGTTTTGGAACACTATATGTATTTCAAATCCGTAAACCTTCGCAGGAGATTTCCGTCGAGGAAATTTTTGTCGAAAAGATGAACATACCTTTTTGTAAGTCTCTATCTAAGCTTTAGACAAAGCGATGTCCGTTTCGTTTCTTTATATTAGTTTATCTCTATTTCTTTATCTTTTTACTTTTCGGGTATTTGTTAATTGTTTTTAATCCATTTCCTAATCTTTGAAGATACGTTTTCTTATTTGCTTTTCTTCCTTTACTTTCAGTCTCCTCGAGTATTATCATCGAACCAAGGGACGAGACTATTGCTGAAGGAGATACAGTAACCTTCCATTGCACTGCCACCGGGAACCCAACTCCAAAGTTGACATGGATTAAAGATGGGGAGAATGTGGGTGAAGGAGACAAACTGAGCTTTGAAACAAACAGAACTCAATCTGGAAAATACTGGTGTTCAGTAGAGAATGGATTAACGCCTGCTGTTAATGCCAGTGCTAATCTTGATGTTCAGTGTAAGTACAATACATTTGAACCAGCAGAAAAAATCAGTAAACCTTTGATTGCAATCTAAGTTAATTATTCCACATCCGTAGTTGTCTTTAGCTCCTCCCTGACAAACCATTACCAGTGTTCTCCGTCTCAGTAAGAGCTCACAACATGTGTTGAATGTAGCTGCTACTAAGTAAAATACCTCATGGATTGTGCATGTGATTTTCAATGTTGTTATTTACGATCCCTTTTAATCTTCTTTATTCACGGGTATTTGTTCTCCCAATTATTTTGTTCGTACGTCTTTGGTATATTAAATTCATATTCTGGCAGTCTACCAAAATGTTTTCTCTTTCGCGAACACGACAAACAAAGTCGATTAAGTGACAGATACGAACATCATGTATAATTCATCTCTTATTTCAGATCCACCAAGTTTTACTTCGAGACCAAGCAACCAGACTGTCATCGAAGGAACGAACGTCACATTCCGCTGTTCTGCATCCGGGAACCCCCATCCTGACATTTCATGGCTTAAAGATGGAAAGACTGTGGCGGAAGGGGACACTTTGAGCCTGGAAACCAGCAAAAATGATTCTGGGAAATATTGGTGTTTGACCAAGAATGGAGTGGGGGAAACTATCAATACAACTGTTTATCTTGATGTGCAATGTAAGTTTGGAAACAATGCTCGGAGTACTTTTTTCTTTAAAGCAGTACCATATGATTGCTATCGAAACAGCTTAAAAAATGTGAAAGTTGATCAAATGACTCAAACTGTACACTTTTTTAATATCTCTGTAATTCACCCATTACAGTCTCACCAAGTATTATCACCAAGCCAACGAACAAGACTGCTATCGAAGGAGATTTGGTAAGCTTCCGTTGTGTAGCCACTGGTAACCCAACTCCCAAAATATCATGGATCAAAGGTGGAAAGCCTGTGGCCGAGGGAGATACTCTGACCTTGAAAACCAACAGAACTCAATCTGGAGAATACTGGTGTTCGGCAGCGAATGGTTTGAAAGCTGCCGTTAATGCTAGCGCCAATCTTGATGTCCAGTGTAAGTAGATTACTGCTGACCAGTTGAAGCTAACTATAAAGTCCTTATAAACAATTCAAAGCAGCTCAATCGAACTGAGCCTGTGAGCAATGATTAAATTGTTTCAGTTTCCTTCGTTGTGTGATGTGTCACGAAAACTCCGCCGCCTTCACAACAAATCAGTTGCGAAGCCTCACAACAAATCAGTTGCGAAGTTGAGACCCGCTTAACCTAAGGTTTTGATTGACTCCTTGAAGTTTTTTTTCTTCGTTCTGATGGGCCATTTTGAAAGGTTTTTTGTTTTACAACGTGAAGTGGAAATGTGCTCTATGAACTACAACCAGGTGTCCAGGGGTTTCATTAAGGGCCTGGGCACCGGGCAAATTGACCGGTTGTGAGCATGGTTTTGCCCACCTGATTTGACAGTCTGGAGGAAAGTTTATCCTAAAAAGAAGTTCAGTTCAAACAGTTTTGCCCGCCTGTGAAAACCAGTTGCCCTCCTGCAGAAAATATTAATTAAGCCCTTGGGTGTGATTTGTTTTCAGTTCCACCAAGCTTTACTACGAGACCAAGCAACCAAACTGTTATGGAAGGAACGAAAACAACCTTTCGCTGTGCTGCCACTGGAAACCCAACTCCTAAGATGTCATGGCTGAAAGGTGGGGAAATTGTGGCGGAGGGAGACACCTTGAGTCTTGAAACCAACCGAAATGATTCTGGAAAATATTGGTGTTTTGCGGATAATGGGCTGGGTGATCCTATCGAAACGACTGCTCATCTCGACGTACAGTGTAAGTATGGTGAAGATAGACTGTCACAATATTTTTTTTTTTTTTGCCAATCCTGTCAAAAGGAAGAAAAAAGTGAGGTGCAGCCTCACGGTTGTTGTTGTTGTTAAAATTTGTAATCTCCGAATGAAAGGGAGAGCTTCATAGTATTTGCAGATCAGAGGGTATCCTACAGAAATCACTCTTTGTTCTTAAATGAGGTTGATGTAATTCTGATTTTTGTGTTTCCGTAACTAAAATTAGAATAAGGGGCGTTTACCTACCAGATAACCTCTCACTCCCCCTCACCCATCTCTATCCTATACAAGGGACCGATCATTATTTGTCTCTAGGGGTGGGGGGGGGGGGGGGTCGGATAATTTTGATTGAGGAACGGTAACATTTACCTGATCCTTTCTGAAGGATCAATATCTAACAATATCTGTTGTATTGTTATGACCCCCCCCCCCTCCCCCTCATTAACAATTAATTAGCAGTCAGTTTTCTCCATTTATACTCTGTTGGCGACGATTAATCCCCCCTCCGTTCCCCTTGAAAACCACTTTAACCCCAAAACTCCCTCCTTCTCCCCGCCCCTTAGTCGATAGATAATGACTTAACTGGTCCCTTAAGAGCTTTTGGTCTCTCTCTGCATCTATGCTGTGTTCTGTTTCCAATGCACGGGCTTATCATAAGCGCTTGTTTTCTGCCACAGACCCACCAACTTTGACCGTAACTCCAACAAACCTGACCATGGCTGAGGGTCACAATGCAACTTTCCGCTGCTCAGCTACTGGGAATCCCACTCCAACGATAACATGGATGAAAGATGGCCAGACTGTAGCCACAGGAAGATCATATACTCTAGAAGCTAACAAGAAAGATTCTGGAATGTACTGGTGTATTGCGGATAATGGTTTGAGAGTCAAGGCCAATGCCAGTGCTTTTCTTAACGTTCAGTGTGAGTAGGTGCTTTAATGCATACCTCGCGAAGGTTTCTTGTTTTTACCATTTTTTGACGTCATCTGTGAGCTATTACTGAACAGGATGGTACTGCTCGCGTGTATTGGAGCACTCCCACGCGTGTTAAGCGCGTGTAATCGTGGGAATCACTTGACTTTACACTCGCACACATGGTTTTTTAACTAGATGCAGTTGTGTGTAATGACGCGCAGTGTGTGTGTCTCGCGCTTGCAGGGCGTGGGACTTCGACGCGCACCAAGCAAGCGCCAAACGGTACTGTACATTCGGGTTAATGCTCGCTGTCTTATCTGCGTTTTATCTAAGCTCAGCATATTCCATTTTATCATTTTAGTCTCATCTGGTTTCACTACCCTACCATCTGACCAGACCGTCATGGAAGGCGAAGAAGTTACATTCTATTGTGCCGCAACAGGAAACCCAGCACCTAGTATAACATGGACTAAGGATGGAAATATACTGGCTTCAGGAAACACTTTAAAGTTTACAGCTCTCAAGAATGATTCTGGGGAATACTTGTGTTCTGCTGAGAATGGAGTAGAACTGGCCATCAATGCAAGCGCCCATCTCGATGTACAGTGTAAGTTTTGCCTAGTCGCATTTTCCTATGATCCTCTTCATCGTTAGCGATATTTGTATCCTCCTCTCTAAGTTGTCTCTGTCTAACCGACCATGTGTTTTTTGGTCTCACTTAAACCAATGGTTAATTCAGCGGTTAGATCAAATTGAGCACGTGATTTCAAATCTCCCAGCTGATTACCGCCTGACGTAGTCATCTTTAAATAGAGTTAACGATACAACGATTTCAGACAAAAAGATTCTCAAAGCTGAAATTTTTTGAAACGTTCGGCTGACAGTGCGGACAATTTAAATGAAGATCTGTAGATTTAAGCGTTTGAAAGTGGATGTCAATGTTTCTTGTATTCTATCACAGATGCACCGAGTTTTACCGTCAAACCTACGGACAAAACCATAACAGAAGGTAGCTTGGTGGTATTAACTTGCACTGCCACTGGGAACCCAAGTCCAGAGATAACATGGTTTAAGGATGGCAAGCCTGTGACCAAAGGGGAAAAATTGATGTTTGTTACCAACAGAAATCAATCTGGAGAATACTGGTGTTTGGCTGACAATGGAGTAAATGTGACCGTCAATGCCAGTGCCTCTCTAGATGTTCAGTGTAAGTATAGTAAGGTGTCAACTTTCATTTTCAGCGCCGCTCTTGTTCCCAGGGTCAGTATAACAAAGTAAAAAAATTGGCAGTGAAGGAAAACGAACAGTAATGCTATAGAAAATCATCTGTGTCAATCAGAGCTTACGACCAAAGCAGGAAAAGGTGATGAGGAATTGATAAGGTATTCATTTCTTGTTTTCGATAATTGAATCGGTGAATTTCCGTGATCCTGGTAACCGCAATGACAGCGAAATGAAAAACCCCAAAACAAAGCGCTCCTTAATAGACCATTTTACTGTTGTGTACTTAGCTGTTAAGCCTTTGATTTGAAGTGAGGCTAAGGATGACATTGTTGTGATAGAGACCAGTATCTACTTAGCATGATAACAAAGGAATTTGCATTTGAAAAGCAGCAACATCTGTATCATAACAAGGTCACCCTTAGCCTCACTCCTGTTCAAAGGCTTGGCCACCAAGTCCACAACTGTAAAAAGGTCTATTAGCGTATACCGGCAAATTGTCAGAGGCTTATCCTGAAACTGATTAACATCATGAGTGAAACCTCTCTTCAATACTGCATATTTTTTTAATTGTGAAGAATCAAACATGAAACTAGCTAAATCCTCTTGAAGATTAGGATAAAGATAACCAAACTCTGCCGTGCGTATGTAATTTGCAGATCCACCAAGTTTTACAACTACACCAAGTGATTTGACTGTTCGAGAAGATAATCAAGCAAGATTCCATTGCACTGCTACTGGTAACCCAACCCCTGAGATAAAATGGATGAGAGATGGGAAGACTGTGGCTCAGGGAGACGTGTTTAAGTTTTCCGCCAAACGAAATCAGTCCGGGGAATATCGCTGTTTGGCTGAGAATGGACTGGGTGTGAATATCACTGCGAGTGCCTCTCTAGATGTACTGTGTAAGTTTACGTAACACGTTACATTCGTTGAATTTACTCAAAGATTAAACATTTCAGTAATGTCTAAATCTTTAGTAAAACGTCAAGCCAAAAGGTGATAAGAATAAAAAAAATTACCGACTACATGTACGTGATACTGTTTTTGATGTAAAAGCCAATTTCTTTGGAAATGAATGGGATTTAGGTAAGAAAAAAGCGACTTATTCTACTTTTGAGTTCCTTTTGATCTTTCTCCATTTCGTTACTCTTCATCTCAACTATTCCTTGATGATTTGCATTTATCATTTGCTTGAATTTCTACTCCAAGTTTTTCTATTTGAGTTCCACACGGCAAAGGACAAAACACAAACGAAAGAGAGACAAGGCTTTTAAGGACTGAACCCTAGATACTGTTACAATTGAAATTACTTCTTGACGGTATAACTGTACATTTTGTCCATTTCTCATTTCTTATTCAGTTGCACCAAGTTTGATTTCAACACCAGCTGACCAGACTGTGATTGAAGGAACCAAAACAACATTCTTCTGTAATGCCTCTGGGAACCCATCTCCGAAGATAACTTGGTCAAAAGATGGAGAGACTGTGACTAAAGGAGAAGTTTTTAGCTTTGAAGCGAATAGGAATCAATCTGGAGAGTACTGGTGTTCTGCAGAGAACGGATTAAATGTGACTGTCAATGCCAGCGTCCATCTTGATGTTCAATGTAAGTATAGGGTAATGTGGCGCTCTTGTTGCCGGGGTCAGTGAAACAAAGTAAACAAATCATAAAGAAGTAAACGAACAATACCTCCATCGAAAATCATCTGAATCAATGAGTGCTTGCGCCTAAAGTAAGCGAAGTTGACGAGGAATTTGCAATAAGTTCATTGCTTGTTTTCGATGATCGGATTGGTCAGGTCCAGCGACCCCATAAACAGTAATCATGAGGAATAAAACTTGACAAGTGACTCCAAAATTAGTAGGTAAGGTAAGGCAAAGTCTATTCTCGATAGAGTGGTTCACTCAGCCAGAGCTGATGCTGGTTTCCATAGTATGAAACGACCAGGCGTATAACCACTCCCTGGATGAAACGCCAGTCCATCGCTAGGCTTCCCCCCCCCCCTCCCTCCAGCGTTTCATCAAACTTAACTGACAATTTCCCTCCTGGGTGAGGAGAGGGGCTGTGAGAGTGAAGTGTTTTGTCCAAGAACACAGCACAATGGCCACCTGGCAGGTTTTGAACCCGGACATCTCGATCCGGAGTCGAGTGCACAATCCATTAGGTCAACGCGTCCCCTCCTAATTTAGTGCGCACCGTCAAATTGCGAAATCTCACTACGATGAATAGTGCGTTCGATCATTTGGCTTGTGAGCGAAACCACTCTGCACTACTGTATATTTAAAAAATTAAAGAAATGTAACGCGGCTCTAACGTTATTTCTCGAATGCCCATCATCTTGATGATGTTGATACAGATAGCCGGACTCCGCCAAACATATTTTCGTAATTTGCAGTTCCGCCAAGTTTTACAACAACACCAAGCGATCTGACTGTTCGAGAAGATAATGAAGCAAGTTTTCATTGTTCTGCCACTGGGAACCCAACTCCGACGATCACATGGATGAAAGATGGGAAGATTGTGGCTCAAGGAGACTCGTTGAGATTTTCGACCAAACGAAATCAGTCTGGGGAATACCGCTGTACGGCAGCGAATGGCCTGGGTGTGAATATCACTGCAAGTGCCTCTCTTGATGTACAGTGTAAGTTTAATTCATAGCTTCCAATTGTCAAATTTTTTTCCCAAAGAGTAATCATTTCACTAACGCAAAGCATGCTTTATACTAAAACTGCCCATGAAATGTGAAGCTAAAAAGCGACAACTACCAACTACGTGGTGTTGGTTTTGATGTAACTGGCATCTCCGGAAGTGCGTGGATTTGCTAAGGAAAATAGGCAATTCATTTTACTTTCGAGTTTTTTTTATCCTCTTCTGCCTCGTTTATTCTTCCTTTTAAGTATTCCATTGTGATTTTCATTTATCATTCGAATTTCTTCTTCAAGTCTTTTATTTAAATAAATAATGAATAAATAAATAAATAAATAATGATTTAACAATGGACATCCACTGGGTGGCTATTCTTGTCCACTGTTCCAGATCGAATTGGAATTTAGAATGTTGGTTTTTGCGGAGGGAGGAAAACCGGAGGACCCGGAGAAAAACCCTCGGAGCAAGGACGAGAACCAACAACAAACTCAACCCACATGAGACGCCAGATCCGGGAATCGAACCCGGGCCACAGTGGTGGGAGGCGAGTGCTCTCACCACTGCGCCATCCCTGCTCCCTCGAGCAGGGATGGCGCTTTATTTGAGTTCCACATGGCAAAACACCTAAAACAAAAGAAAGAGAGATGGGCCTGTGGAGGCCTGAACCCTAAAACATAAGTTAAGATACTGATACAATTGAAATAACTGCATGACAATATATCTACACATTTTGTCCATTCTTTATTTCATGTTCAGTTGCACCAAGTCTAATCTCAACACCGGCTGATCAAACCGTTATTGAGGGAGCCAAAGCAACATTCTACTGCAATGCCTCAGGGAACCCATCTCCAAAGATAACTTGGTCAAAAGATGGAAAGACTGTGACTGAAGGAGAAACTCTGAGCTTTGAAGCGAACAGGAATCAATCTGGAGAGTACTGGTGTTCAGCAGAGAATGGATTAAATGTGACTGTCAATGCCAGTGGCCATCTTGATGTTCAGTGTAAGTATTGTAGAGGGGGGTGCGGCGCTACTGTTGCTGCGGTCATTAAAACGAAGTAAACAAATCACAGTGAAGGAAACGAACAATACCACCATCGAAAATCTTCTGTGTCAATGAATGCTTGCTACCAAAGTAAGCAAAGATGATAAGGAACTTAAAAGTAATTCACCGCTTGTTTTCGATGATCGGATTGGTCAGTTCCAGTGACCTCGGAATCAGTAATCAGAACGAAAAAACGTAAAAACAAATAACTCCTAACTTATTAGGTAAGGTAAGGCAAAGTCTTCACTTAATAACGTTGTCCACCTAGCCGAAGCTTATTAAGTTTTCCATAGCCTGAAGCGACCAGGATTATTACTTCTTCCTCCTGGATGAGATGCCAGTCCATCGCAAGGTTACTCCCCCCCCCCCCGGCATTTCATCAAACTTCCCTGACAATTTCCCAGTACCTATCTATGCTCCTGCAATTAACAAATGGTAAACACCACAGCGTACACTATTGAGTTATGGATGCACGCGGGAGGTTGCTAAGCACGAAAGAAGCGTAAGAGTCGCTCGAGGCAATAGCCGAGAGCGACTCTAACTTCTTGAGTGCTTAGCAAACCTCCTAAGTGCATCCATAACTCAATAGTGTACGCTTTGGTGTTTACCATTTGCTTTATAACATAACATTGATACATTGTACCTAAAGAGTTCCCTTTTTTTTTTAACAAATTTTACGCGACCAGAAAAAACAAGCGCGCGCGGAAAAATAGTCTTTGCATTTGCTCACGTCAGCAGCGTACACCCATGGGCAAATGGGGGACGCTAAATTGACCAATCAGAGCGCGCGCTTTACGTTGGTTATGTTATAATACTGTATATTTTAAAAAACTGAAGGAATATAACATGGCACTAAACTCCTTTCTCGAATGCCGTCATCTTGGTAATATTGATACATATAGCCGGACTCCTCCAAACATATTTTTGTAATTTGCAGTTCCGCCAAGTTTTACAACAACACCAAGCGATCTGACTATTCGGGAAGATGATGAAGCAAGTTTTCATTGTTCTGCTACTGGGAACCCATCTCCCACGATTACATGGATGAAAGATGGAAAGACTGTGACTCAAGGAGATACGCTGAGGTTTTCGGCCAAACGAAATCAGTCTGGGGAATATTGGTGTTTGGCGGAGAATGGGCTGGGTGTGAATATCACTGCTACTGCCTCTCTTAATGTACTGTGTAAGTTTACGGAACACTTTATATTCGTCGAATTTGCTTAATGAGTAAACATTGCTTTTTAGTAATGTAAACCATGCTTTAAGCTAAAAATTTCGCTGGAATTTGAAGCCAAAAAGCGACAAAAATATAGAAACTACCACTAACGTGATATAGTCTTTGTTATAGCCTTTGATGTTTAAGCAACTTTTCTTAACTGGCGTCTTTGGAAGTGAAAATAGGTTACTTGTCTTAACTTTTGAGTTAAACTATTCTATTATGACTTTCAATTATCTTTGGCTTGTCCACTTCGAGGTTTTCGAGTTAAGTTCCGCCTGGCAAAGGACAATACAAACGAAAACAAGATGAGCCTTTGAAGGCCTGAACACAAAACCATAAACTTAAGATACGGTTGGAATTGAAAGTATTGTGGAACGTTGAGATTGAATATTTCATTTATTATTTATTTCATACTCAGTTGCACCAAGTTTAACCTCAACACTAGCTGACCAGACAGTGATCGAGGGAACCAAAACAACATTCTACTGTAATGCCTCAGGGAACCCATCTCCGAAGATAACTTGGTCAAAAGATGGAAAGACTGTGACTGAAGGAGAAACTCTGAGCTTTGAAGCGAATAGGAATCAATCTGGAGAGTACTGGTGTTCTGCAGAGAATGGATTAAATGTGACTGTCAATGCCAGCGTCCATCTTGATGTTCAATGTAAGTATAGCTTGGTGCGGCGCTACTGTTGTTGGAGTCAGTGAAACAAAGTAAAATGATCACAGTGAAGGAAACAATAATTCGATCGCAAATCATCTGTGTCGATGGGTGCTTATGACCGAATTAAATAGAGTTGACATGGACTTTGGAAGATATTCTTAGGTTGTTTTCAGTAATTGGATTGGTCAGCTTCATTGATGCTAGAAACAGTAATCATAACGAAAAAACTTGACACAAGTAACTTCTTAAGTATTGTGTATTGCCAAATTGCCTAAGGGGACCCTACAGTAGACTAGCATTTCATCTGGGGGAGAGGCTGTAGCTTCATTCTGTGGAAACTGGATAAGCTTTAGTGGGGTCTATTAATTGGCCGTAGGCAAAATTATTCTACACTGTACTTTATATCGAAAATTAAGAGAATGTAAGGTGTCACTAACCTCATTTTCTCGAATGCCCATCACCTTGCTTATGTTGATCTAGATAGCCGGACTCCGCTAAACTTATTTTATGTAATTTGCAGTTGCACCAAGCTTTACAGTAATACCAAGCGATCTGACTGTTCGAGAAGATAATAAAGTAAGTTTTCATTGCTCTGCCACTGGGAACCCAACTCCGACGATAACGTGGATGAAAGATGGGATGACTGTGGCTAGCGGAAATGTGCTGAAGTTTTCCGTCAAAAGAAATCAGTCTGGGGAATATCACTGTTCGGCAGGGAATGGACTGGGTGTGAATATCACTGCTAGTGCCTCTCTTGATGTAGAGTGTAAGTTTACTTCAAAGCCTCAAATTGTTAAATTTCTCAAAGGATAAACATTTCAGTAATGTAAAGCATGCTTAAAACTAAAGCTATACGTGAACCATCCTGAAGCTAAAAGGCGACAAAAATGTAGAAACTAACCCATACGTGTTGTTGTTTTTGATGTAATTGGGATCTCTGGAAGTGAGTGGAATTCACCAAGGAGAATAGGCGATTCCTTGCACTTTTGAAATTTTTTATGCTTTTCTTCCTCGTGTATTCTTCAATGATTCCAAGTAGTCCATTGTGGTTTTAATTTATCATTTGGATTTCTACTTTAAGGTTTTTTATGTGAGTTCCACACGGCAAACGACCTAACTAACACAAAAGAAAGAGAGAGGAACCTTGAAATGCCTGAACATTAGATACTATTGGAATTGAAAGTACTGCTTGACGATATAACTGCACATTTTGTCCGTTCTTTATTTTATATTCAGTTGCGCCAAGTTTGATCTCAACACCAGCTGACCAGACAGTTATTGAGGGAGCCAAAGCAACATTTTACTGCAATGCCTCAGGGAACCCATCTCCAAAGATAACTTGGTCAAAAGATGGAAAGACTGTGACTGAAGGAGAAACTCTGAGCTTTGAAGCGAATAGGAATCAATCTGGAGAGTACTGGTGTTCTGCAGAGAACGGATTAAATGTGACTGTCAATGCCAGCGTCCATCTTGATGTTCAATGTAAGTATAGCTTGGTGCGGCGCTACTGTTGTTGGAGTCAGTGAAACAAAGTATAATGATCACAGTGAAGGAAACAATAATTCGATCGCAAATCATTTGTGTCGATGGATTCTTACGACCAAATTAAATAAAGTTGACATGGAATTTGGAAGATATTCATAGGTTGTTTTCAATAATTGGGTTGGTCAGCTCCATTGATGCTAGAAACAGTAATCACAACGAAAAAACTTGACACAAGTACTTCTTAATTAGTGTGTATTGCCAAATTGCCTAAGGGGACCCTACAGTAGACTAGCATTTCATCTGGGGGAGAGGCTGTAGCTTCATTCTGTGGAAACTGGATAAGCTTTAGGGGGGTCTATTAATTGGCCGTGGGCAAAATCATTCTATACTGTAGTTTATATCGAAAATTAAGAGAATGTAAGGTGTCACTAACCTCATTTTCTCGAATGCCCATCACCTTGCTTATGTTGATCTAGATAGCCGGACTCCGCTGAACTTATTTTATGTAATTTCCAGTTGCACCAAGCTTTACAGTAATACCAAGCGATCTGACTGTTCGAGAAGGTAATGAAGTAAGTTTTCATTGCTCTGCCACTGGGAACCCAACTCCGACGATAACGTGGATGAAAGATGGGATGACTGTGGCTAGCGGAAATGTGCTGAGGTTTTCCGTCAAAAGAAATCAGTCTGGGGTATATCACTGTTCGGCAGTGAATGGACTGGGTGTGAATGTCACTGCTAGTGCCTCTCTTGATGTACAGTGTAAGTTTACTTCATAGCCTCCAATTGATAAATTTTCCTAAGGGATAAACATTTCAGTAATGTAGAGCAGTCTTTAAACTAAAAATTTCGCTGGAATTTGAAGCCAAAAAGCGACAAAAATATAGAAACTACGTCTAACGTGATATAGCCTTTGATGTTTAAGCAACCTCTCTTAACTGGCATCTTTGGAAGTGAAAATACGTTACTTGTTTTAACTTTTGAGTTAAACTATTCTTTTATGACTTTCAATTATCATTCGCTGGTCGCTTCGAGTTTTTCGCGTTAAGTTCCGCCTGGCAAAGGACAACACAAACGAAAACAAGATGAGCCTTTGAAGGCCTGAACCCAAAACCATAAACTTAAGATACTGTTGGAATTGAAATATTGTGGAAAGTTGTGATCGACTATTTAATTTATTATTTCTTTCATATTCAGTTGCACCAAGTTTAATCTCAACACCAGCTGACCAGACAGTGATCGAGGGAACCAAAACAACATTCTACTGTAATGCGTCAGGGAACCCATCTCCAAAGATAACTTGGTCAAAAGATGGAAAGACTGTGACTGAAGGAGAAACTCTGAGCTTTGAAGCGAACAGGAATCAATCTGGAGAGTACTGGTGTTCTGCAGAGAACGGATTAAATGTGACTGTCAATGCCAGCGTCCATCTTGATGTCCAATGTAAGTAATCAAGTGATAGATAGTAAGCAGATTTATCGGGGAAGAAACAGCGAGAGTTTGGGAAGGAAAGATTTGCTGTTTCCCTTAACAACTGTCGAGCTTAGCTCATTCCTAGTTTCTCTCTTCTGAAAGTTCCGCGCGTCTCCAGTGATCAGGAGCATAGAACGAGCATGTGATCTGAAACAGTTGGTACTATTTACGATAGCTTTGTTTCGAGGGGGACTGTTCACAGTCTGAAATGGCTGCTGCTTTGTCAGAAACTGTAACAATTCTGAGGGTTGTGATCTGGAGATCCACAAAATTATACACTCCTAATGATTCTTGATTTTTTTTATTTCTAGTGATCATTTCATTTCTTTAATCTTACAGATCCAGTGAGTTTTACATCAACTCCAGAGGATCAAACCATCAAAGAAGGCGATGGAGTCACTTTCAAATGCAGTGCTACTGGAAACCCAACTCCAGAGGTTACATGGATAAAGGATGGGAAGACTGTGGGCTTAGGAGAAACCTTAAGGTTTACATCGGTTGACAGGAATCAGTCAGGAGTATACTTGTGTGCAGTTGTTTATGGACTGAGTGTTAATATCACTACCAGCGTGAAACTTGATGTGCAATGTAAGTCGAGAAATTATGCAGTTCTGTGAAAATGTAACGCATACAGTAGCCGTGGAGTTTGGCGCTTTGCTCTTCCGATATATCGCCCGTATATATATTTCACATAAACGAAACGCTTTACAACGATAATTTAACGAGATACCGACTGGGAGGTTCTTCAGTAGAATTTCGTCGATATATCATAGCAGCGGAATATATGTACGCTGATATTTCCTAGAGCAAGCGACATATCATCACGATACAGCAACCTAGAAAATTATTGAGGCAGGTTTATCCTGTAATGAATGGTGTGTATCTTCGATATCACTTCATAGTGACTGCAAGATACTTCTGATGACTCCCTAACGAGGCATGAAAGTTTTAAAAGGAAGTGTTACTGTGGTCTCCATGGCTTGGCAATTTTTGAGTAGTGTAGTCGAAGAGAATTTACCTAGAGTATTAGGTCCTCAAGATGGTGAACAAAGATGCTTGGAATCATAAAGATTGTTCGTATATATAGTTTATGATATCCACAAGTTTATGATAACTATGATTTGTCTGGTTTCAGTTTCACCAAGTTTAGTCAAAACACCAACGAACAAGACCATATTTGAGGGTGAAACGGCAACATTCCACTGTACGGCCACTGGGAACCCAGTCCCAGAGATAACATGGATAAAAGATGGGAAGACTGTGGGATCAGGAGAAACACTGAGTTTTGAAACAAGAAGGAATCAATCTGGAAAATACTGGTGTTCGGCTGACAATGGCATAGATAAAGCTGCTAACGCAAGTGCTTATCTAAATGTCCACTGTAAGTATGAAGAGAAAAAACTTACTTTAAAACGTGAAAATGAATGATTTTGGGAAAATACTGGTGTTCGGCCGACAATGGTATAGATAAAGCTGCTAACGTAAGTGATTGCCGTAAGGTCCACTGTAACTATGAGAAATGAAACCTTACTTTTAATCGTGAAAATCAATGATTTTGTGAGTAAGGATTGGAATGAGGGGGAAGAACGCTCCCTTACGACCTCGGTCGAGTCATATGCCACCTGTGAATCTAAAATATACTTGTAATTGAATAAACTTTGTTTCGCAAAGGTTTAAGCTTTTGTTACTGCTTATGTTTCTCTGAACGTTCGATCAGTTGCCATGTTGGCCTTTCGCATACGCGTAGACGTATGACAGCTATTTTGATAAACGCAGGATCTTTCCACGTTTTATAGTAGAACATACTAAAGTGCTTTAGTTTCATCGTTAAAAACGTAACGCAATGATCCCTTTCAGATCCTCTGAGCCTCACTACCACACCAAGCGACCAAACTGTGAGGGAAGGTGAAACGGCAGAATTCCATTGTAGTGCCACTGGAAACCCACCTCCAGTTGTGAGTTGGATAAAAGATGGGGAGGCTGTGAGTCAAGGGGACAAACTGAGCTTTGAAACTAGCAAGGATCAATCCGGAAAGTACTGGTGTATGGCAAGGAACGAGTTGGGCTTGACTGTCAACGCCAGTGCTTTGCTCAATGTTCTGTGTAAGTGTTGGAAAAGCATTTTTGAATCTCTGACGACAGAGTACTGGGTACGAGAGATGTATTCAGGTCATATACATGCAGAGTGTCAATGCTTGATGATTATTGAAATTGGTAGACAAACTTTCCAAAAAGGAAGAAAGGAAAGTAAGGACAAATTGAAAAAAAAAAAGGTAAAACAAGTCTGGGTTTTCTTATTTTCCGAGCTGCATAACTCATTTATGAGTCAGCAAAATTTCACAAACATTGCGCCGACGAAGTATACCATACAGTAGACAGTACGCCGAGAAGGAATTCAAGGATCCAATTGCGACTAAGCCGGTACACGTTTCTTGAAAACTTGAGCCTTCTGTGGCTACCAAAGGCTATGGATTTGAGCAAAATACCTTAATATAAAATTGGAGGGAAAAATAGAAAGAATGTATTGAGGTCATCTTTTCTATTTTGATTTACAGTTTCACCAACTGTTGACACTAAGCCGGTCAACAAGACTGTCACTGAGGGTACCATGGCAACCTTCTATTGTAATGCCACAGGAAATCCAACTCCGAAGATTATATGGATGAGGGATGGGGTGACCGTTGCTCAAGGAAACACACTAAGCTTTGAAACAAACAGGACTCAGTCTGGGGAATACTTGTGTTTAGCAAAGAATGGACTGAGTCCTAATGCCAGTGCTAGTGCAAATCTTGATGTACAGTGTAAGTACCTCTACTTAGTGCTAAAGGGACAATGAACTGAGTCCTATTGCCAGTGCTAGTGCAAATCTTGACGTGCTGTGTGAGTAGCGTGTATGCATTAGTAGATGCAAATTTCTCCTCGTTTTCATAAAGATTATCCATAGCACTTTCTCCTGGATGGCGACCGAAATAGGAAACATGAAAAATAAAATCACCCACAAATAAAGAAAGTCCATGCTTCAAATATTGCTTACTGAAAATGTCAGGTATGCCCAGGATTTACTATTAACAGAATTCTGTTTTGTTTACAATTCCACCGAGCCAGACTGATTCGGAAATATCTTTCTTCAGACAAATATGTGAACGAATTTAACAGTAATGAACAGTTTTGAATTAGCAGGGAAAACGTTAGAGCACTGCATCGGTATCGTAGAGGTCATGGGTTCAAATCCCGCATAGGCCTAAATTTTTCACTACTGCTTTAGCAGTGTTCATTACTGCGAAGATCGCTCGCATATTTATTTGTTTCTTCGCAGTTTACATGTATGGTTTTTATATATTTACAGTCATTTTGACTACTTTATGGCTCCTCGTGGTTTATCTCTGTTTCCTTATTGGCTGTCATGATCATTTAAGACTTTTGTTTGCGTCAGTATACCGAAAATCGCACTAACATTATTATACCTTACAGTTCCACCAGAACTTGCTATCAAGCCCGCTGACCAAACTATAACGGAAGGCAACGAAGTCACGTTTCACTGCGCTGCAAACGGTAATCCTGCACCTAAAATAAAATGGGTGAAAGGTGAAGCGACTGTGGCCGTGGGGGGTACACTGACGTTTGAAGCAAATAGGAATCATTCAGGACCATATCTGTGTGTGGTGGAGAATGGTGTGGATGAGGAAGTCAAAGCAAGTGCTAACCTTGATGTGCTGTGTGAGTATCAAACACATGGCAATTATTTACATGAAAGTAGGATTGACAGCGATCAAATCACGCTAAATCATACTTGGAAAAATTACTTTCACCTATATTCGTGCCTCACGAAAAAAAGAAACACGCGCTTGAAACACGGTTCCGGACTGCAACAGAGATCTACGTCAGCTCTTAATGACTTTTTTACCATGAAAATTTGCGACAATCATAAAGGCTGTCTTAAATCTTGTAAATTAATTTGCACGTTAATTTATTTTTCACGTAAATATACCATTTTTGAGACATTATTTCAGGAAAGGGCTTTCGCACCGAATAGGACCAAAGCCAGATCGGGTTACTTAAAAAAATTTCTTTTATTAAGGATATCAAAGGCTATGTTAGCGAATACGTCTAGATAATTTTAGGCGTCAGTCTTTATCTAAAGTTGAGTATTGTAAATTGGTTAACACAAGAGGAATAGTGATAAGTAAAATAGCTTAATCAGTGTTCTGTATTTTTACGTGTCGTGAAATAGAAATGTCTTTTTTTGTTGTTCTTTGTCATAGTTCCACCAAGTTTTGCCTCCAAACCTATTAACAAGACTGTCACTGAGGGTACCATGGCAACCTTCTATTGTAATGCCACAGGAAATCCAACCCCAAAGATTACATGGATAAGGGATGGGGTGACTGTTGCTCAAGGAAACACACTAAGCTTTGAAACAAACAGGACTCAGTCTGGGGAATACTTGTGTTTAGCAAAGAATGGACTGAGTCCTAATGCCATTGCTAGTGCAAATCTTGATGTACAGTGTAAGTACCTTAACTCAGCGCTAAGCGTACGGCTCCCTTCCTGTTCAACAAAGATGCCTATAAAACCTTCCCCAAAATGATGACCGAAATGACAAATTTATTAGCTGAAAAAAAAATCTCATGAAGAGAAAGTACACGGTTAAATTCGTGCAAATTTGAAAATGAGATGTCACTGCAACACTTTTTCAAGAAGGTTTGACGGTTGGAAATTGTGTATCTCTACAGGCGTTAAGGTGATTGGAGGATTGACGTAAGGCACGCACATTTCTGTGCCTAATTTGCAATAATTTTGGTTTGTGTTAGTTTTCCTTTGTAAGTGGTTGCTGTAGAAATCTGGTTGCGGTACTTCCTTCCGTCAAAAAAGATGCAAAACCTAAAATAAATCGCGTCTAGGTAACACGGCTTGTTCAATCGGATTTTTCCTTATGACACCAACGCCCGAGACCTGCTACATGTGTTCGCTAAGAGTTCTCGTAGACCTCTTAAGGTGTTTTCCTTTCTTCCGATTGACAGTAGTATTCCTATAATTTCTGTTATGCAGCATGCGATCGAGAGTCGCACTAACAATATTATTCCCAACAGTTCCACCAGAATTTACAACCAAGCCAGTAGACCAAACCGTAACTGAGGGCAATAGTGTCAGTTTCCATTGCGCCGCAAATGGTAACCCAACACCGAACATAAAATGGGTCAAAGATGAAAATGCTGTGGCATCGGGTGGTATGCTAACGTTTGAAGCGAGGAGGAATGATTCAGGACCATACCTGTGTCTGGCGGAGAACGGTTTGACTGCGGATATCAAAGCAACTGCTAGCCTTGATGTGTTGTGTGAGTTCAAAACATGAGGCAGTTAATTGCATGGAAGTGTGGTGTAAAACGAACAAAACCTGATATTTGCCCCTTAAAAAAAAGAAAAGAAAACTGCCTTTGAGACACGGTTCCGAACTGCATTACAGATGTTATGTAAATTTTTGCGACTTTTAGCATGAAATAACTCGATGATGATTTCTATCAAAAAACATTAAGGAAATAAGTAATTTGTTAGATTAACATCCACCTTTTGCTAACGTTATTAAGCAAGTCAAAAAGAGAGATGATACAACTTTCCTTTACATAGTTCATGAAATATGAGACTTTCTCCTGTTGTTAAAATACGAGGTCGTCATCCTGCACACTGGAGACACTGTTGTGTCTAGACTAACGTTGAAGCCACAAGGAGGGCGGAGCACGCATGGTATTGTTGGTAACAACAACAAAACAAGACTATGATTCAACAGAACATCCTACACTAGATGAATTTCATGTACGCAAAATTTTTTCCCTGCCTTTTTTTCCACAGTTTTATTTGTGTAACTTTTGCGCGATTCAGATTGTTTAAAATTATTTTGCGCGGGAAAAAGGGCACGCGGCCGGCAAAAACTGATCCATTTGCGCATGCTCAATGTTTGACCGATGTGTCATCCTTTTTTTTCTTAACTAGATGGACCAAGTTTTACCACAAGACCAAATGATCAGATTGTTGTTGAGGGTGCTATGGTCACATTCAACTGTTATGCCATTGGTAATCCTGTGCCAGATATTGTATGGGTAAAAGATGGAAAGACTGTGACAGTAGGAAACATACTGAGCTTGAAAACGTCACGAAATCAGTCAGGAAAATATTGGTGCTTGGCCAAGAATGATCTTAAGACTGTTAACGCAAGTGTCAATCTTGAAGTGCAATGTAAGTATGACTTCGTTCGTTATCTCCGGCTACTTTGTGCCGTTTGTTTGAATGGTGATTTGTTGCCTCCAAAACAAGCTTGCCACCATGGGTTTATCGCTGTGATCAAAAGTACAAGTTGGACCCAGATTGAAAGTTTTTCACCCTTTTCTAGCCTCCACTTCTGTTGCATATACACGAATTGTGAATTTTAAAAAAAGGCTCACATGGCAAACTTTCGTTGTGATCTGTACCCCAGACGAGTCGCAGCCAAGTGTCACAGGATGCTTTCTGCGCCACAAAATGAGGATGCAACCATTTTGCTTTTTCAAAGTTATGTCTTCGTGTATCGCTTACATACAGCTTCCCTTTTATTGTCGGGTCCAGTCCACTCTCTTCTTAGTTATTTTGCGCTTGCCATTTTTTTTTCGTCCTAATTTTTCATAGCCTTGGTAGGGAGTTATTACAAAAGAAGCTTCAGTAAAAATTATAGCTAACTGTCCTAGACCACAGAAATTAAACATTGTATATGTATTTTACAGTTTCTCCCAGTTTTACCTCAAAACCAGTTAGCCAAACTGTTAACGAAGGAGATGAAACCACACTCCAATGCAGTGCCACTGGAAACCCGGCACCAACAATAACTTGGTTTAAAGATGGGAGTACTGTTGCTTCTGGGGAGACCTTCAAATTTTCGGCTAACAGAACTCAATCTGGAACATACTGGTGTTCTGCGGAGAATGGATTGGGTGTCGCTGTCAATACAAGTGCCTCGCTTGATGTCCAATGTATGTATTTTTTTTTTTTGGAAGAAATTGTCTGTAGATACAAAGAAGCTTAAATTGCGGTCTTCTGGGCTGAAAACATTATTTCGTTTGAGTGTCAAAAACTGATAGTAACTTAATCAGTCATGTTTTTCGCGGTCGAGGCCGGCTATCATTTACCTTGACCCTTAAACTCCCAGCAGTGATTAACCTGTAACTTCTCCCTATAATATCAATACATGATCCAGCAAACAGGTAATGAGAATACTCAAACTTATCAGGTAGAAGTTGATGTCTTGATCTAACGCCAAATTCTCGTAACTGATTAACAAAGAAATGTGTTGCAGCCAGAGGGGAGAATTAACAATCAGGTCTTGGGATTTTTATCGTCTTTTCTGATTACTTTGGTTTTTAGTTTACGAAAGTCGACCGAAAAGTCCGAGAAAAGTGTTCTAAGTAAAACCTAAACAAAGTTTTTTTAACAAAAAGATTATCGCTGAGTTCTTCTTGACCAAATGAAACATTCGAGCCTAATTTTCCAAAATTATCATAGTGTGGCTTAGTTTTTTCGAACATACATATTTTGACTGAGCCTTAAATCAGAACCGAAGCGTTTGGCGTTTATATTGTCAAGAAAGTATAAGAGCTTGGAGTCCAACGACATTCACAGTATATATCCTGGTCATACATTCATCTGAAGGAGTCATACAGCGGATAACATTTTTTGTTTCTTTTTGCGGTATACCTTTTTTTTTTCTAGTCCCACCAAGTTGTGCGGTAACCCCAAAGTCTCACTCTGTCATTGAGGGCCACGTCGCGTCATTCCGTTGCAGTGCCACAGGGAACCCAACTCCAAATCTCACATGGTATAAAGATGGGGTGGTTGTGGCTTCAGGAGACATTCTGAGATTTACAGCGAGCAGAAATCAATCTGGACAGTACTGGTGTTCAGCGGAAAACATTTTTAACGCGACTGCCAAAGCTAGTGGCAATCTCGAAGTACACTGTAAGAGCGGAATTGTTTTTGTTTTTGTTTTTGTTTTTGTTTTTGTTTTTGTTTTTGTTTTTGTTTTTTTTTTTTCAAAAAAACTGTACCCAAGGTCTTGAGTGCGGCCTCGTACTGACGACCAAAGGCACACTTTTTTCCCAGACGGACCGACCTAGACCGGTAAATAACGTATTCATTATTTTCTACTGTTTTGATTTTTCCTCTTTGCCGTGAATGGTGCGGGAAAAACTCCGGACGGTGTTCCGTATTGTAAAAAACTGAACCAGTTATGAGATTAGCGTGTGATTAGCCAAACAGGTTTGCGTATTTTAAGATTCCCGCCCTTGAGATGCTCTTGGAAAAAAACAGCTTTTTTAATAACTTTTGTTCATATATAATAAGCGTTCTGCTAACCTTGTGCTCGCTTTATTGCAGTCAAACCAGAAAAAACCCGTCTATCAGTGACTCCAGCCGTCACCGAGCCTGTCAAATTTGGCAGCTCGGTAAAGTTCACCTGTACAGCGGAATCACGTCCAACTGTGGAGGTGTACAAATTTTACCGCGACCAATTGCAGCTTGGAAGCAGCATTAGTGGTATTTATGAAGTTCAGCTACAAAGGAGCGGTCGGTATACCTGTGTACCCATCAACAGGGCAGGAAATGGAACAGAATTTTCAATATATATTAAAGTGGATGGTATGATGTTTGATTAACTGTAGTTTAAAAGCTAATACACCCTCAACACCTGCGGTAAACTCCACTCGCAGATAAGCCGTACCTTGAGTTTTCCATCTCAAATTTTGAAAAAAAAAACTTTTCGAAAAAGAATAATCGAAAGAAATCACATGTGGAGTCTTGAGAAAGCTGCTATATTTTGGTTGCTTTATCAAACGTGCACGCGAGCAAAGTCACTCACAATGAAATAGGAGGATACTTTCAGTCCTTATCCATAATTTTAGCTGTAACAGTATGGACATCGTATCTACCGAATAAGACTTATGTTTCATCTTTCTCTGCTATTGGTTAACCAGTATTTCTTTCACTCCTGAATGATTTTCCTAATGACCTCTTTGATCAAATTGGCAGGCTTAGGTAACTCTAAAGTTATGCAACCCGGCTGCCCTGGCACACATTACACACACACGCACGCACGCACGCACGCAAAAATAAGTAATTTTTAATTACACTTTTCAGCTCGGAAGCCATATTTCCCCGAGGAAGTCCCTCCAGTGTACCTGTTCAAAGACAGCCAGGCTCGGTTACCTTGCAAGCCCGAGGGTGAGCCGCAACCAACAGTGAAATGGTTTAAGGACGGTGTAGCGATTAGTGATAAACAGAACGCAAGCTACAGACTTGAATCAGATGGTACCCTGATCATAGACAAAGTGAAAAATGGCGATGCTGGGAAATACACTTGTATGGCTGAAAACTTCCTGGGGAAGGCAAATGTAACAGCTCTGGGAATTTTGCTAGGTAAGTAAATCTACTCAACCTATGTAAATGGTGTGATCATCTTTCCTTCATTGATATCTTTATCTTGCAGTCTAACTTTATGGTTGTCATTCGTTCTGCTAAATGCATATATCCTTCGTGAGTCTATTACGAACTCACGTCATGCACAGCCCTCCGTCAGATTAAAGGTTTGGTTGGTTGAGACGTTGCAGCGGTATCGTATGCTCCATCATCGTCCAATCCAGAACTTTTTAACTCTTTTTGAAGTTTTATTTTTACAAACACCAACCAAGTTGTGTTCCTAGCTGCGACGATCTTTATGATGTCAGAAAGTGGTGTTTCTCAACTGGCTCATAGATATCTTGACTATTTTTTTTTTTCGTGCTCTGTGATAGAGAGGACGAAGATATTTGAGAGACCACCACAAACCCAGACGGTCAGTCAGGGTACAAATGTGGAATTAAAATGCTATGCGACCGCGGATCCCACCTTGGAGCTGAGGTACATCTGGAAAAAAGACGGCATTGAAGTCGTCAACAGCTCAAAGCCAGAAAATGTGTTAAGGATCTCTAACATCACGGTTGACGAGGCCGGCGTTTACACGTGTGTAGCATACACTCCAGAACCCAAAAGATCAGAAGACAGCGTGTCCGCCATTGTTTCCATCAGAGGTACTTTGAATCACCGAATTTATTGTCTTTGATGATTTGGAAATAAGCTGTGGTCAGGACACATTAATCTCCCACCTAAGAATGTGGATAGCTAATGACGAACTGTAAGGGAAATTTTACGAACCTCGAGGGGGCCCCCTCGAGGGAGGTTGGAAGATTGTGTCTCTGAACATCCTAGTACAGCAGCAAGTCCCACAACTTAAAATTTTTCTCTTTTCTTCCTTTTAAAGGTAGCAATGGTTAGAAAATTAGGGATAAAATTGATACGGCGTTGTACCTATTTAGTATTGAGTCGATAATTTATCAAATAACTTTTCCTTCTTTTTTCACAGGTGTTCCACCTCCTCCAAAAAATCTCAAAATAACAGACTGCGATGACAGGACAACCATCCTTTCATGGACTCCTGTGGCCTCCAACAACGCCCCAATCACTCATTACCTGATTTATCAAGAATCGAATCACGAACCAACCGTCTTCAAACTCGTAGATAGTGTCACTAGTCCTAACGTTTCGTCTTTTTCTCTGAGCCTTCCTGGTTGGGCCAGTCTGCGTTTCCGTGTTAGGGCAGTGAATGACAATGGACCGGGCCGCCCTAGTCTGTCAACTGCGAAAGGGGCTTGTGACACACCCTCCGTAGGTATGTTAGAAGGGAACGTAAGGCGGGTTTTTTTTTAACAGAATAATTTGGTTTTATCAAATGCATTGATAATGTAAACTGATCACCGAAGAGAATTAATTAAGCAGAGGTGAAACCCAGCCGATAAAAAATTGTGTTCAGTTGTGTTTAGAATATCGCTCTGACGAAGGGCTAACGCTTTTAGCGCTAGCCCTTCATCAGTTAGAAGAGAGGAGTTGTGGAGTGTGTTAGTTTTATCAATTGAGTTTATAATATAAATTCGTCACAGTAGAGTTACTTAAGCTGAGGTGAAACCCAACCGATTAAAAAATTTTCTTCAAATGTATTAAGAATATCGCTCTGACGAAGGGCTAATGCTTTTAGCGCAAGTCCTTCGTCAGTTAGAATAGAGGAATTGTGGAGTGTGTTTGGTTTATATACAATACGATAGAGCTACATTTTTGGTGGGAAAATGGTGACGCGAAAAGACAAGAATAAATTAGTTGAATGAAAAACGTTGGTTGATACCATAGGGATTAAGAGTACCGCTTTTAAACATAAATTTTTGTTGTGGTTTCCCAAACTGCGGAAAGAGTCAGTAACGTCGGAGTCGATGATAATTTAACCAGTGGAATAGAGAGCAGAGTATTGATACTGCTTACAACTTCGTCGCTTGTGATCTAGTGGAAACTAGATGTTTGGGATCGTAAGCCATCGGATGGCCTGAAAACCGACATTTGTACTGGTGATATTTACCTTTTTGCTCGCGACTCAGACATTCTAGTTTTCCGTATTTGATTAACTGAATTATAATTAAACTGACCTGTTCCGTCCTGGTTGCATCATTAAGAGCAACCTTCATTTCATTGATCCATTTCACAAGAAAATTCTCATTACAAAATACTTTGTTCTGTTCTTCTGCTTTTCATTTGAGGGGTTAATCCTAACAAATAATTTAATTGGTTTTATTCTGAATAAACAGACCCAGAGATATACCCAACTAATTTGAGAGGAGTACCTGGAAAAGCGAATGAGCTCTTCATTTACTGGGACGTAAGTAAAACAATGCGACACAATATTCTGACCTTTTGAAGGTGTGTTTACGATGTCATCGACACAATTTTTTTTTTTTGGTTTGGGTCCGTTATTCACTTTCAGTCATACGGGTGTTTCCAACGTTTGGTAAGTTAGTCAGCTGCTTGATCACTGAACCAGTCTGTCAGTTAGTCAGTAAGTCAATCAGTCAGCTAATCAGTAAGTCAGTCTGTCAATAAGTAAGTCAGTCAGTCAGTCAGTCAGTCAGTTATTCAGTCAGTCAATACGTTAGTCAGTCAGTCAGTTAGCTTGTCAGTCAGTCATTCAGTCAGTTATTCAGTCAGTCAATCAGTCAGTCAGTACGTTAGTCAGTAAGTAAGTCAGTCGGTCGGTCAGTCAATCAGTCAGTCAGTACGTTAGTCAGTAAGTAAGTCAGTCGGTCGGCCAGTCAATCAGTCAGTCAGTAAGTCAGTCAGTAGGTCAGTCAGTCAGTCAATCAGGTAGTCAGTATGTTAGTCAGTCAGTCAATCAGTCAGTCAGTTAATCAGCTAGTTAGCTAGTCAATCATTCAGTTAGCTAGTCAGTCAGTTATTCAGTCAGACAGTCAGTTATTCAGTCAGACAGTCAGTTATTCAGTCAGACAGTCAGTTATTCAGTCAGACAGTCAGTTATTCAGTCAGACAGTCAGTTATTCAGTCAGACAGTCAGTTATTCAGTCAGACAGTCAGTTATTCAGTCAGACAGTCAGTTATTCAGTCAGTCAGTCAGACAGTCAGTTATTCAGTCAGACAGTCAGTTATTCAGTCAGACAGTCAATCATTCAGTCAGACAGTCAATTATTCAGTCAGTCAGTCAGTCAGACAGTTATTCAGTCAGTCAGTCAAACAGACAGTCAGTTATTCAGTCAGTCAGTCAGTCAGACAGTCAAATATTCAGTCAGTCAGACAGTCAGTTATTCAGTCAGTCAGTTAGTCAGAGAGTCGATCACTGAGTCCGCCCGTCATTCAGTCAATCAGTCAGTTAGGAGTCAGTCATTGGGTCACACTCATTCAGCCAATCAACCCATTTACAAATTTAGCTCATTCCTGTTTCTTACCCTTAGCCTGTACCAAAAGACCAGTGGAACGCCGAGGGTTTTTACTACACCCTAAAGTACAGAAGAGTCAATGGACGGATCTCTGAATGGATAGATGAAAAAATTGCTGACCCTGGCGTAAATATGTTTGAATTGTCTAATCCTGGTTACTATCAACAATGGGAATTCACGATAGGCGCAGGTAACCACGAGGGACTTGGACCCGCCAGCCCGATGGAAAGCGCGTATTCCGGTCAAGACGCCCCAGTTGTAAAACCAGAAAGTTCTAAAGTCGGAAAGGTGTCTAACGATGGAGTAACCTTGAGCTGGGAACCTGTCATTGTAAAGAGAGGAAGTGTCGACGGATACAGGGTAAGTGATGCTTCATTAACACTTTGACTGTTAAGAGTGACCAGCATCTAACTTCTCCTTACAATATCATCTCTGGATCAAACATTGAGGTCGCAAGAATAGTGCAAATCATCACCTACAAAAGAAACTCTTGATTGTTAAACAAATTCTCTCCGTCTGCACCTTAGGAAATGTACAGAGAACGGTATGGAGAATATGCATACTGATGTTAGTGTGTAAAGGGTTCACAGCCAACTCTCGCTCCAGTGCACTCCTTCGGATGTCGTCCGTATTAGCGAGATTCCCCACAAGCTGGTTGCAGCGGATGAAAAGTTCAACTTTTAAATCGAAGTCGCTTCCCATTAAAACTACTTTATGGACTCTTCTTAATTCCTAGGGTCGACCAAAATTAGATGTGTCAAACTTGAGTGAATCATCGATCTTTTCATTTGCGTAAAGTATGGAATTAGGCTTTGCACATCCGAGTGTAAAGTTCGATAAATCAACTGGGCCTCAATAATTTTTTTCACTTCCAATTTTTAGATTTATTACTGGGGTGAAAGTCTCGCAGTCAGCTCAAGGAGAAAAAGACGAGCCATTCCTAGTACTGCCGAAAAATTCGAGGTCATAGGGGGGAGTAAAACAGAGGCTACAATTTCTGGACTGAAACCATACACAGCTTACAGTGCTGCCGTGAAAGCCTTCAACTCCGGCGGCGAAGGACCAGCGAGTCCCATAATTTCCTTTGAAACTTCAGAGGGTGGTAAGAGAACGTTGAATGTCTCGAAGCATTTGTCGGTTCAGTGTTGAACGTGATCCTCCATTGCTTTGGTTTTGCTTATAATGCGCCTCGTGAATGATACCATCGTCCTCTTTTACGACTATCGCCTCGCAAGAGTTCATATAATACTTAAAACAAAATTTTTTTAAAATTGTCGCAGCGATATCTTCTCGTGTCTATGGAGGAGCAGGTGATTTCTCAATCCCTCCAATTATCACCGAAATAATTATTTAGGAGTGCATTCTTCGTCGCAAGCTCGTGAATATGGGCGAAGAAGTGCTGTAGTTAAAGCGAGCCCCGCGCGAGCCCCCGTGGGCAGGGTAAGGCAAATCCTATGTCTTTTTTTTTTTTTTTTTTTAGTAACTTGAGTGGGATTTTGTGCATTGAATTGCCTTTTTGCCGGTCTCCGCGTGAGAAAAATTATTTGATGAAATCTTTTATCTACCAATCTTGCTCAATAAAGATGGCTCGATATCTGCCTCGTGCTCTTCTGAAAAAGGAGAATTTGGGCCATATACGGCCAAGGTGAATTCAGTTTGTCTTATACTCATTTTATGTACACCTTTGTGATTCTAATTACTTTTGTCCTCGTCAGAACCTGGTCCGCCTTCAGACGTATTCATTGATGCTTTCGGCGAGTTCCTTCTGATCACGTGGACACCGCCCCAGGAACCTAATGGAATTATCATCGGATACCAAGTGGGGTGGGCCGAGTATGACGGCCTCTCATCTGAAATTGTTGTTCTTGCTATGGAACCAGTAGAAGCTACCGTGCGTAAAATATTGTTGAAAGATAAAAAATTTGAGACAAGCTATGTGGTGGAAGTGCAAGCAAGAACTAGCAAGGGATGGGGCCCTGGTTTAAGGAGGACTACGACAACTATAAAGAAATCAGGTGGGAAAACTTAGCAATGATAAACAAACGAAAATGAAATGAAACGAAGTATGAAGCTTTGTGGCATCTCACCATAACTTTCCGACTCTGACGTTCAAAACCAAGCTGGCGTGTTTTATCTGTGTGGCCGGAAATACTTTATTAGATTAATTCAATAATTAAATAAAGAACAAGTTAATTATCGAGATCGATGTGATGATATTCTGTCAATATATTTGTTTGTTTAGCTGTTGATTGGTTGGTATGTTAGGTTGGTACGTTTGTTTGGTTAGTTTGTTTGGTTTGTGTGTTTGGTTTGTTTGTTTGGTTTGTTTGTTTGGTTTGTTTGTTTGGTTTGTTTGTTTTCGATGGACCAAGAAAAGACTTAACTCAGAAAAGTTATCGAAATTGACTTATCACAGCCAACTAAGTATTGCAGCCAACATAGCAAAGGCAAAACCGATCTATCATTTTTCATTCGATTGACAAACAACGCCACAGCTTGACTTAACATGGCTTTTGCTCAAGTTTTCGAAAGTCACTGACTGTCGCCAAAAGAAACCTTTTGTAAAACCACTCTCATCTGGACGATTAAAGTACATGATAGACTTAAACTTTGTCTCTCTATGTTTTCAGCCCCTGCCAAACCGCTGAAGCCCACCGTTAAACAGATACTAGGGAAGAACTCGTTTAATGTAACCTACAACTTTGCTGTCGGAGGAGGATGGACAAACGAGTTCAAAGTTTTGTACAGAAAACAAGGTAAACGAAATGCACCTCTCTAATATAGTTTTATACCTTTGTACCTTTTGCCTCTCAGCTAAAAATGATGGCGCAGTGATAACTCTGATCGAACTTGTCAACCCTCCACATGCTCCTTCGCACTACCTCTTTCAACAATCTTATGAGAATTTTGGGTTCTTTTTGATAGCGTTTTTTACTTCTTTAATTTTTCAATTTTTGAGACTCGTTTTAAGTGGTTGATGAGCACGGTCCATGTTATCCCTGATCGGGGGTTGGACAAAATCCAGTAAGACGCTTCTACTGTGCAGTGGTTGTTTGGAGTGTTGTAAAAAATCTTTCATAACCTCTCAGCCAGTGATTAAAGGAAAAAGAAATAGATGTTGAAGTTGGAAAAAATATTTTCCTAGAAAATTTCCCAGTTCCCCTTTCCTTCCCCACCTCCGCCCCCCTCACTCTACACACACCTCCACCCTCAAAAATGTGATTTTCCCTACCTAAGGAGTAGTTAAATCACAACCTTTCCCCGGCACAAGCCTTCGTTCCCAGTGTCCCCTCCGGAGGACCTTGGTAACGGGTTTGTTCTTTGTATGCAAGTTCAAGTATACTTACACCACGTCATTGGGCCATGTGACAAGGTATTTTGACCTTTTCAATTCAGTACCTCGTGGGACTGCTTTCAAGCCTTAACAAATCGTCAATTTGTTTTTCTACAGGATCTCAAATCTGGAATCGCAATTTTGAAATGTAGACCTTAAATGTGCTTGAAAACTAATTCCGTCTCGAATTTATCTGAAGGTACTGTAACTGTCTGCTTTCCTTTTTAGCAGCAGAAGGGGAGGAATATCTGGAGACATCCTGGGTAGATCATTTCCCAAGGAGGTGGACTGAGATCGATGATCTGTCACCAGACACGTATGAATTCAAGACTGTGGCTAGAAACAACGTCGGAATGAGCGAAGAGAGTGACGCCACGATTGCAAGCCTCATTGACGAAGGAAAAGTAGACATTGGTGAGAATTTATGATTTCCTTTTAGGGCGTTTCTCTCTCTCTGCTAAGAAAACCGTTACCGAACTTGCGTGACACGCAATTAGCTTGCGCGCTTTAAAATTTCGTAAGCAAGTTACGCGTACGATTATCGCATGCGCGTGTTTTAGTTTTTCAGTTTTTGAGCCGCAGTTTTCGAGGTTGTCGGTGTTTTTCTGAGTTTATCGTGTTACCGTTTCACTGTTTTTCGTTCGAATAAACTGGGCCTGCTTTTTAAAGAGATTTCCGGGTCCGGTTCCGAACGCTCCCTCTCTCTATTTCTTAAGATCTTAGCGGTGATTCTCCTTACTGTCTATCATAAATTTATCCCCATGTTATTTATGAGAATCTCATCACCCGTCTTCTTGTCAGTGTGTGGGTACCGTGAGGAGAAACCACATCTTGATCACTCTTGCGAGTGAAGGATTATGGCTGTGCTCATTTCTCTTCTTTGACTTTCTATTGGATACTCGTGAAGTTGGTTTGTTTTTAAAGAAGTGAAAAAAAAAAATGGTAAATTGCTTCAACCTCTCTCCACACTTTACTCGTCTCTGATGACGACAACCGCTAAAGTTTTCCAAGTGTCAGTGACCACCACTGACAGCAGTCCTTCTCGGGAATACAGTCACCCGGACGATCAGACCTCCTAATCAAATGTTACATTTGAGTTCAACTCTTAACCTGTTTAACTTCTCTCTCAATTGCAGTTAAGAAGGAAGATTCATCCACCTATAGCTCCGATTGGTTCATCACGGTCATTATTATCGCAGCTGTGGTCGTTCTTCTCCTTATAATCGTCTTTGTGGTCAAACAATGCCGGAAGAGGCGTAGCGAAGATTTGGATGGTAAGGTTTTACTTTAGAAGCCCCTGAACTTGTCTTACAACATTCACAAGGGCTGGAAATGGGAATTAATGTCCTAATTATTGTCATCTTCCCTCAAAGTTTTTTTTTTGTAGTGCGAAGTATTTAAAACATTTTGGAAGTCTAGAAATCTAGACATTTGACCAAATCAGTAGACTTACAATGATGCTTTTCGTTTTTAACTCAGTTAAGAATTTCAGCCCAGAACTTTTCTCATTTTCCGTTACAATTACTCGCACTGGCAAGTTGTTTTACAGTCAAACTAAGTGAAGCGTACCCCTCAAAATTACATTAATGAATTGATCATTTGGATATTAAACCCGCCAGTCGTTTCAAGAATGCAATAATGAATTGATTATTTGATTGTTGAACCCGCTAGCCGTTTCACGAATGCAATAATGGATTGATGATTTGAATATTGAACCCGTAGCCATATCCGTTTTGAAAAGGCGCGGATCGTTGTTCAAGTTAGAAGTCCATTTCTGAAGTCCATTAAGATTGTTCTATTTGACGAGGAATCCTGCGAAAACAGTCGATCGCAAATATTTACGCAATAAAAAAAGTCTTGCGATGGCTTCGCCCGTAAACTATTTTTTCGACCATGAATGCACCCAAGAATTGCTACAAGCTCGTCAAGATGTAAATAGGCGAAAAAAGCTCTCGATAACATTTCATTTACAACATTTACAAGAATTTCTACACAACACTCGAACTCACCTTTCCCGCCATGTCTGACGCCTTGTTGAAGAGTTTCCGATCCATCATCACGTGTTCGCATAATCCAATCAGAAATGGACTTCTGATTTGAACAATGATCCGCGCCTTTTCAAAACGAGTACGGCTATCGGGTTCAATATTCAAATAATCAACCATTATTGCATTCTTGAAACGGTTAGCGGGTTCCATGTTCAAATAATCATTTCGTTATTGCGCTCCTGAAACGATTAGCGTGTTCAATATTCAAATAATCAAATCATTAATGTAATCTTGAGGGGTACGCTTCACTTAGTTTGACTGTAAAGCGCTTAACTCCTCAACTAGATTAACTTCGCAGTAGCATTGCGCTTTGCAAGTAACCAATTCCATTGCCTTCCATCATCTGGGATTTCTTGACAATCTGGTAACGACTGAGAAAAAGTAATGTGAGATATAATTTCATTGAAGTGGCGATGTGTCTAGCACCCACTTGTGCTACTTGAGGACACCGTGAGGACAAAAAGAACAGATTAATTTTATCGCAAATTCTCAAGAAAGCCCAGTCGATGGAAGGCAATCGAATTGGTCACTTACAAAGCCCAAGGCCAATGCGAAGTAAATCCAGTTGAGTGGTGCAGTGAAGGAGTTTAGCGCTTTGAAACAATCATTCACGCTGTCTTGACGTCACAAATAGATTTCTTGTTGCCGTGGGTCTGTTCAGAGACGGAACACAGATAGCGTCAAGTATGGTAAGAACACTGAAAAAAATGACAGACGAGGCGCAACCGAGTGTGTCACCGTGTCCTTAACACATTTTACGTCATCTGTAATTAATCTATTACTGTACAGACCCAAGGCTACATAAAATCTGTTTGTGAAAATAGTAAAATGTCGGTAATTATGACGTCATCCGTGTCTGTCCTCCATGGTAATTAAGAACCAATCAAAATGCTTGTATCATTAAGCCTGTCATACAAATCCAGATATAAAATAACAAAAGCTAAGCTAGAGATGATCCTTTCTTATGTATGTTTTTGTTATTGACAGCGTCAGATAAAGAAAATGAAGCCAATAAAGAAAATCCGAAGCCCATCGACTTCAAACCGCGCGAAGACTGGAGAACAAGACTTGAACGCGTGGACGAGGCTGACAGTGAAAGCCATGACAGCTTAGATGAATATGGCGGAGGTGGGGCCTATTTTTCAGAAGATGGCTCCTTTGTTGGCGAATTTGAGGCAAAGAAAAGCGATTCTGCACATGAAGAAGTTCAAGATCCAGCTGTGTAACACTGAAAAGGTTTATATTTCCCTCTATGGAGTTTAGAGTGTTTACATGCAAAGTAACTTAAATATTCCATTTGCAACCGTTTTGCATCGTTGCAAGTACAGAAATTTGAAGTGCAGTGTTGGAAGTGATAAGATATTTCATTAGTTTTGCTTCACAACGCTGGCTGAGGGGTGAAGGAAAATGATGCTAGCCTCTCAACCCATCAGAATCGAAAAAACAACGCAACAACTACAAACTGCTTTTCAAAATTTGATTTTTTTTCACAATTAAGTTTACTAACGAAATTTGGAAAGGTGTTTAGTCGCTTGAACGTGTCCTTGTGCTGAGAAAATCAAACCTGTTAGCCCTCGGAGAGTCGACAACTTTGTGAAGTTTTCTAATCTTACTTCTTTGGGCTTCAACTTCTCCAACGAAAACTGCAGGCTCGGTTGTTTGTTTGAGGGGAGGTTACCAATGTTACAAAGTTATCACTTACTGCCTGTTATAGTTGAGTAGAATGACACTATTGTCGGGAAAGTGGTGTCGCCAAAATCGGTCGGTTTGATTTCTTCTTTCTTTCTTCCTATTTTCACCGAACGAAAGAAGTAGATTTGGCAGGCTCAAGTCGGCTTCAACTTTCGTGTACGCGGGAACAAAATGGGCACGCGCGAATAAGAATTTTTTTTGTCATCTCAGCCAATCAGGTACAAGACTTAACCAAATGTTGTTGCACGCGCAAATTTTCCCGCGCTTTTTCTTTATGACCTCTTGCTTTCCGATTGGTTCGACTTACTTTTCTGCGTCGTGTAATTAGCTAAAAATATTAACTAGTGAAGCATTTAGCCTCACGGTTTACAACTTGTAGGAAATACAAACGCACAGTGAAGGGACAGAACTGCCCCGCATTTCGATGTAGGAGTTAGCTATTTAATTTCCTCGTGTTTTAGGACATTAAGTATAAGAAATTGTTGCAGTAAATAGTTTGATTACGATTTTTGAACAATTTTAGTTTAGTCCTATTTTGCCAAGTTAAGTACATTTCTTGTAAAGGTTTTATGTGGAAAAGAATGATTTAATATCGCCATACGGTAACGAATAGTGATAGATATAGGCTGTAGTTTCCGTTGTTACGGTTTTGTGCTTCCAGCATAAAAATTTGCTGTCCGTCATACACCGCTTTTTTTATTTTCGCTTAGTGAAGATTTTCCGAGATCTGAGTGGTTAGGGTTTAGAATGTCCGCTTTTGATTATTATTAATTACTGGCATTTAGATATAGATTTTTAAATCTATTTGAGGTAGATGGAATTGTTTTTTTAGCCTTATATGGTGACTCGCTAAGTTAGTCGCAAGTGTACCTGCTATTAGTGCTTTATGTAATTTAATAAATGAACAGATTTATTTGGTTGATTTTTCATAAATAAAATATACCTCGACACTTAGTCAATAAAGATCTATTAGATATCCCGTCTAAGTTTGATTTTCCCAACGTGACAAAGTAGTTCCTATAATTACAATATTTTACCAATACGTTGCCTTGCAGACGGGTGACGATAAGAGACTACCTCATCAGCAGCGGAAAGCTGAAATTCTCCTTGTTAGTTTAAAGAAAATGTGTTAGAATACGGAGTGTTGCAATTCAGATGTTTCAAAAATGCTACAGACAAGTCCTCCACCGAGGATAGCGGCAGTTCGTAACACTGAAACACCAAAAGCTTCTCAGTAATACAAAGGCAAACAAGTTGCAGGCTCAAAAAACTTTATTTCTACAAAATAACAACTATACTCCTTTATAAGATCATTTACATCCCTTATTAAATAATCAAAGTGGAGGCGCCTTTAAGTGGTAGCATCTTTCCGATAACGGAAGGGTGGGACCTCATTTATCCTTCACCGGGACGCCATAAACTTTAGGAAAGAGGTGCGGGGGTTGACTTCATCGGGAACTTTCCCATAATGCTGTTAATTTCCGGTGAACTCTGCTTGAAGACATCGTAAAACTACTTAAAAAATAACAGAAGAACCATAACTTAAGTTGAGGATCTGGAATTAGTGACGTTATTTATTTTAAGGCGGAAGATAAATTACTTTATTACACTGGTCAAACGTAGGCTGTTGATGGCGGTAAAATGTTATCTATTTACTCTGCTGGAAACGCAAATAAATCCATATCTTGATACGGTTGTCGTAAAAGGACCAACCAAAACGACAAGTCGAGTAAAACCGTGACACAACGAAAGGAAATAAAAATTGATCAATTTGAAAATACCGAAACTTAGGTTCTTTTCTTATCTTACAACGTAGGAAAAAAGACTACTTTTATCGCGAATAATAAACGAAAAAATAAAAAAAATTAATACAGTCACCCTAAGAAAAGAAAATGGAAACGAAACCTCTTAAATGCATCACTGAAACAAGTGAAACTTCAACTTCACCTTAGGTCGTGAGAAAAACTTACAGCCCAAGATCAACCCAACTTCTTTACAATTTTATAATGCAAAGAACATTATATAAAGCAACTAACTACAAATTCCAGCTAAAATTTACACTTCCACCACTTTCGATATTTAGAATAAATATGATGACCTTTCTCTGTTGCTCGCTTTAAAACGTGTGAAAACAAATTAAACAAAACCTTAACATAGCTCGACTACTCTTAGAAGAAACAATTCTCCTCTGTGTTTTCATTGCCAAACAGTTTTTAACTGAGAGAGCTTGCTGGAGTTAACTTGAAGTTTTTACAACTGCACTGATTTTTCAACAATTTGTTTCAGAGACTCAAATCAATGTACAACATAAAAAAAAAAATTAATAAGTTTAAAGTCAGTCGCTGCCAAAAATTTTTAAAGTGGCTTTGACTGGTTTCGTGCCAGAGACGTTTAACCCTTTGCGCCCTGACATCAGTATCTACATTTTCCATACATTTCCAGGGACACTGACAAGGAGATTATGTGTAAAAATCAAAGAATCTCAGATTGGCGATTATTTCCTTGATACTCAGGACGTTAATGAACGATTCAGCGATATTATTGTAGGAGAAATAAAATGATAGTCACTTTTGGGTTTAAAGGGTAACGTCTAACATCGCCCAAGACAAAATAAAGTATCTTGTGCGAAACAAAGGCCACGAATCGCCGACGAATGGGATAGCGCGTTTAAGTTAACTGAGGAAGAGGTGAACCTCCAGTACCAGATCAATTATTTACGATTAAGAACGAGCTGCAATTGGTCCTTTTAACTAAGCGGTTTGTTCGTGTACTGCGCTAGCACTGGCTCTCGCGTGATCAAAATTGACAAACTGTACACAGCTTATATTTTTTTTTTGATCACCAAAACAACACTGGTACTCGGTGGCGATGTCCTCAAACGAAGGTCGCAAATGCGGACTGATCTTTCTCGTCCGGGGGTTGTTTCTTTTCATCGCCATATTCCTCTATAAATGACCCATCTTCGTTGAACTGTGGTCCCTCGCCGTAGTCGTCCAGGCTGTCACGGTCACTATCCCGTTTATCCAATGAGCCCCGACTTTGATAAGGTGGGGGGTTTTCCTCCCTAAAAAGACACAAGACGTCATTTATTAACCGGCAGGGAAGTACGAATTCAACTATCTGGTGCCCTGAGTAAGTCTAATCTAACCGAAACCCTGCTGGCCTAGAGGTTGCCGCTTTAACCCGAGTTCAGAACCTTGTAAGGTGTTCTGGGACAAGAAAATCTACTCTCCAGGTCCTTCTCTTTCCCCTAAAACTACATAAATGGTTGAGGGGGCAGGGGTGGGGAAAAACCCGGTAACACTACAATTTATTAGGAAATATAAGCATTGAACAGATAAGCGCATGTGCTGTACATGTGTCCGCTGTACAAACCAGGATTAGGACCTAGACTCTTAAATTGGCGAAAATCAAGCTTTGTACAAAACAGCCTACGATTCCAATCGCAGAAACACGGTGAAATTTCGCGCAATATTTTCTCTGTCAAAGTTAGTCATAAGTAATTGGGGTTCAACTCTCAAATGCACAAGCACATGTAACCACTTACCTTTGGTGGTTGAAAGGTGGGCCTTCTTCTTCATCGAATGATTCCCGCTCTATGAGTTGAGCAGCTCTTTTCTTCTCGCGTTTACCAACTAAAGAGAGATCAGTAAAAGAAAACTTAAGGCTCTGAGTGATTATCAGGTAAAACACAACTGAATTCGTTTCCGAAGTTGGATATTTTTTACATCAACGAAGAAAACGGATCAACGTATTTTCGTCTTCGATAAAACAGGATTTCAAACTCCCCTCATGTTAATTTCCATTATTGTCTTACCTGGGTATTTTGATCCACGATGTCGGGTGTAAATCACAAATATGAGCAGAACAAGGAGCAGGACAGCAATAAGAACCAACAAAGCAATAAACCAAGCACTCTGGTATATCGGAGTAGTTGTTCTTTGGCCAGCTGTAGTGATAAAGAGAGAACAAGTTAGTACCAAATCATTCACAACTTCCAGCTGTTTCCTTCTTCTAAGGCGGGGGGGTGGCGGGGTGTGGCGAGAGAGGGGAGGAGAGGGTGATAGAGGGCATGGGCGAAGAAGGAACAGTCAGGTTGTAACAGTTCGAGTAGAGAAATCCCTGTTATCCGTCCCAAACCTCTCAGAATGTTCCTATCATTACAGTAGTAAAGTCAAGACTCGAGCTTAGAGGCGCAAACAGCCGGAACTTATCCCACCCTCTGTAGCACAAAGCAACTACGAGCAATTCCACTCCCCTGCATGAGATGTTAGTCAATCGCAAGTAAACCCTCCCCCCCCCCCCCCCCCCGCCGCCATTTCTTCAGATTTCTCTGACAGTCCGCTGGTATCCAAGTCTCGAACCCGACCTCTAGTACATGCACACAAAGTACGTGTCGAACTTACCCACAATTCCCGGGATGGGTCTGGCTTCAGTGATTTCACTCGGCGGACTTTCTCCCTGATCGTTTCTTCCGATGGTCTTAAATTCGTACAAGGCAGACTCCAGACCATCAATCTCCTTATCCAGTACATCACCCAAGTAGTTGACCCACGATGAGTTAACAAACTTTTCATTTTCATCGTCCACTAACCACAACAACAACATAAAGAAATCAGTTTATTGTTCATGTAAAATGGGAGTAACTTTCTATGTGTTGCGATGGTAGGGGTATAAAAAGATAATTTAGTGGATAATGTAAATTGGCCACCGTGTATAGTCTTTGAAGCTGACGTTTCGAGCGTTGGCCCCTCGATAGTTAAGCAAATTCTTCCAGTCAGAATCCTAAAAAATGTTTAAGGTACACTGTGAAGAAGATACATACTGATGCAAGGGTGCAACTTACATTTCTGTCGGTACTGAACAAGGAATTCATGGGTGTATCCTCCACCAACATCAAACTCGTAAGTAACCTTGACTTTGTCAATTGCTGTTGGTTCAACTGTGGGAGCTTTGGGCTTAGCAGGTGCTGTGGATGAAAATTATAAATAAGATTAATGCGTTCATCATCGTGCAAGCGCAGTCAACTCTCCGCTCACGGACACGTAAGCGGACAGTTCCACTTACGGACAATTTTAATGACTCTCAATCAAACTCTGTATTTACATAGCAAGGTTGTAGCTAAGAAATTACGCTGCCGGCTAAAATTTCAAGTGAGGTAGCGTAAAGTTGATGAACGATTGTAAGTGTGTAACCTCGGACTGCCCGTTGAGCTTTGCCAGGCGGTTGCCTGCCAAAATGTAGCCGGCGATCGCCGCTTTTTCATCTGGCGAATTTCGCCGACAGCCGGCGATTAGGGACAACCCTGCACAGCGGACACTCTCTTGTCAAAGGACGCAGACACTTGCGAAATAGAAAATTGGATTTTTTGCTTATTTGAGCTCCCTCCTCGTGAGCGGACACCCCATCGATAATAATGAACTCCAGGCAATAAACTTTGTCTTGAAGTTTCAAATCAACCTTATGACAGAGCAACACAACTATGAGGATCAGTTTTGTGAAACCTCCATTTCTCCGCGAGAAAGCAAGCTCTCCGTTCGTTTGACATTAACAAGAGTCTGACATAATACTCTTCCGTATAAACGGAAATCCACCTCCTTTTCTTTGGCGTCCGCTGAGGGAAATAATTCTCGTAGACGGTCAGTTCTACTGACGGACACTTTTTCCAATCCCCGAGAGTGTCCGCTGTAATCGAAACAATTTTCCAAATTTGTCGTGACTTACCAGAAACTTTGACTGTTTTAGTGGGTATTCTCACACTTTCACCGTAACCCGGTTCGGTCTTGGCTTGTATTTCTACAACATAGTTTGTCAGCTCTTCTTGCTTTACTTCCTTGCCAATAAGGTACCTCCTCTTCGAAGCTTCTAGCTCGGTCATCTCCACTAGCGTGTCTTTAGGCTCTGAACCCTCGTATTTAGCAGATCCCGTTCGGTAATTTGTAATGATTCCATTGGGTTCTACAGGTGGTTCCCACGTGACCAGGATGTACAACGCAAATGAGTACACTTTCACATCTGACGGGGGTCCAGGAACTAAAAATTAAACACACGCCAAGTTGCAACATAAGTGAAAAAACAGTTAATTTTTAGTATTCGAAGTGGGTGCAGTAAAAGCAAGGGAAAAGGGGTGCAACTATTCCGTGAGCAGACCGACATCATAACCCTTGTAATGAAGGCCTGGATTAAATACCTGCTCAAATGCGATTGGACGCGGGGAACAAAACAAGCAATTTCAATGCCTCTATAGACCTCCCAAGAACCCCATTTGTAAAACCGCTGCATTGCATTTGCCTTAATTGACTTCAGTCTAATCTGACATCACTTTTTTATTCGATGATCTTAAGGACGCTAAAATTAAATACATTTCCTTGTTCTGTTTCCTCATTCCAAATTCCCGCTCAAATATATGTTCACTGCGCAGGCGCGCATATGCGGTATAAACTAATAGCCCATTTCCGAATTACCCTTGGCCTCATTTTCAAAACGAGTCCTGGTGCACATCCTTTCATATGATAATAAGTTTTCATTCACATGCAAATTAAACTCATTTTCACAAGAATGGTTGAGCACCAGGCCTCGTTTTGAAAAAGAGGCCAAGGGTAATTCGGAAATGGGCTATTAAGCAACTGCAAGATTACTTAAACGTACCATCCTGCAAAGAGGAAAAATATGTTTCATCACTTGCTGGGCCTTCCCCTCCGCTATTGAAAGCCTTTATTGCTACTGTGTAAGAGGTGTAAGGTTTCAGGTCTAAGACTGTCGTTGAAGAGGTAGCTCGCCCCTTTACATCGGTAGAGTTCGCATAGCTTGGAATGGCTCGTCTTCTTCTCCTTGCATTCGCCAAAAGGCTCGTGCCCCAGTAAAAAATCTGCAAATTTTACACACAAGAAAAGATAAGAGACCTTCAGAGATTATCAGTGGAACTTTAGTTAGAAGTTCCTCGACTCCGACGACTCGAGATTCGAAACACGACCTTAGTTACTTTCTCCACGGAAATGCAATTATCGAGGCTTAAGTAGAGTTTACAAATATTTAGAGCTATTCGCTGTTTGAAACACCATCGAATCCAGATACAAAGAACTTGACCCGCGATTAACTTTTTCACAGCCAAGAAAATCGAACCTCGCAACTAATCTGCGATTCTCGATTTTCTTAACGATCGAGGATGGGGCCTCCAAGTCGACACTATCAAGTTACGTTTAAACAATACAGTAAACCTATGCGTCTATGAATCTGTATTTAAATTGTTTAAATTTGTTTTTATCTATCCACATTATCGCCTTCGTTCCGACTGTCACATGTAGAAACGTTCGTTTTGTGTCTGTAAAGTTTGTTCCCGGCTTTCAGTTGGAGAAACCGAAGCGAAGTAGAGAACGGTGCGAAAAAATCAGATACGAGTCGTTACGCGACCCGACCCAGACCTCTCTCCCTTTTCTTACTTCTCCGCTTCAATCGCTCGTGCACGAACGCGCTTCGTTTTACAAACAAAACGCCTGGACCAGGCTAACTGTAAGTTAAGTCCCTTACCCTATATCCATCGACACTTCCTCTGGCCGGGGCATCAACAGGCTGCCATGAAAGCTCCACACTGCGCGCTTGTATTTTCCCCACTTTCACATCTTTCGGTTGGCTCTGAGGTGGATCTTGGCCAGAACGGGATCGTTCGATGGCACTGAAGGGTCCTGGGCCCAAATTGTTCCCGGCGCGAATCTTAAACTCCCAAAGCTCATAGTACCCAGGATTGTCGATTTTAAAGGAGGACGCTTCAGCGGGAATTCTGGTGTCTTGCCATTTGTCAGGAGCATCTTCATTCGCCGTTTCTTCGACTTTTTTGTACTCCAAGAAATAGTAAAATCCGGGTCCGTTCCAGTACACCTTTGGCATTTTCTGCCAAATTAAAATTAATTCTTCTATTCAATTCAAATGAAAATTGGTGCAAATTCTACAATAGAGCGTTTTCCGATCGGGTGTCGTCAAACTAAAACCAGTTATCACAGCAGCCAATCAGAAGAAAGGAAAATACGTCCAAGAGCCAATGAGAACTCAAATTAAAGATAATCAAATGGCCGAAAGCGCGGGAAAACGCGGGCGACCAAGTCGTGACTGGTTTTAGTTTTGCATTTGATTTGTCGAGAAAGTGGCGCGAGTTTCCTGGACCAATCACTGAGCGAAGTAAAATAACACCAAAGCAATCCCGGATTATTTTAAAGTCACGTGGTGAGCTTCGGCCAATCAAAAGGTACTTACCGTCCAAGCAATATCAAGTTCACTAGCCCCCTTTGGTACTCCACGCAAGTTCTCTGGGAATTTCTCTGGAGCTGTAAGGAAAGCAGGCAGAAGTCATGAATAAGCTTTGTGTTCGAAAAATCTCGAGTTTTCCTTCTCCCTAGTTTTGTTTCCTTTAACGGATTTCTATGGAAGTTCCAATTTCTTTCGCTTATTTTGCGAGACAGAGGTGGTTCCTACGAAATGCAGGAAATTGGCGCACGAGCACCCAAAAATGATCCCCTCGCGCAAGCATTGCGTTTGACCGCTTTTTTCGCACACAGAAACACAAACACACCTAACTGAGATGTTCTACAAATTCCAGGCTCTGTGGATAAACTAGGACGACTTGGGCCAAAACTGTTTACAGCTCTCATGCGGAAACGCAGGGTCGACCAGCCCGTAAGGTTAAGCGTGAGGGATGTTGCATTTGGGTTTGTCTCATTGTAGATGAGATAAAACACATCTGGTTCATGGTTCGATTCCTGTTCAATCAAGAAGTGCAAAATGGGAGCATCATCGGAGGGTACGGTAGTCCATTCAAGTACTGTTGTCCGATTGATGCACGTTTTCTCATTTATCTTGAGGTTCGTTGGAGGGAACGGAACTCCTAGAGGGAATAAAAAAGGAGATGCTGTTAATCACTGCAGATAAAATAGCGATCAAAAGTTGACCTAATTAACCACTTGAGGACTGCGATTTATTTCTCTCTTACTTCTATTTCTACTTCCAGATCTGTCAATAAATACCTCTGACAAACCGTGTTCGAGTATCCACAATCGGAACGAAACAATCTTCAAAAAGCTCAAATGCCCGTGGGGGGTGGGAGGGGGGAACATTGAAACTCTGAATTACTCGATGCATTAATGAGAACAAACCTTTAATATTAACTTCAGCTGACGCCTTGTCTTCCGACTTCCTAGGTTCAGGCGTGTACGCGACACAGGTGTAAATGCCAGCGTCGTCAACACTTATATCAGAGATTTTTAAAACGTTTTCTCCTTCTAACCACTCTATCTTTGAGTTGTACTCTACAACTGCGTCATCTCTTTTCCAGTAATAGTTTAGTTCCAGTCTTGAATCGGCCTCTGCTCGGCAACGAAGGTCGATGTTGACGCGCTCTGGAACAACCTTGTCCTCTGGTTTAACTGTAATTCGTGTTTTTTCTGTGCCAAAGAAAACAACAGATAAACCCTTAACTTACATGAGTGACTACGACAGAATTTCTCCTTACAATATCAGTACAATATTAAGCAGACAAGTGATGAGAATAGAGAAAGCATCACTTAGGGGATTATTAGTTGATCCAATACCAAATTCTTAAAACTAATATCGTAAGATCTATAGAGTAATAAGGTTAATCCAACAGAACCAAACAATACTTTAATTTTTTCTCTGGACAGGTTGTTTCCGTCAAGGTTGCGTGAGAGATTCCTTTCCAAACTTCCCTATCAAAAATCTTTCTTGAAAAAGAAGATAATTGAGGCAAGTTTCCAAGGTCTTGCCACGCTTTTTACTTCAATGACTAATCCCTAACTTGCACTTTACTGATCGACCACTTCCTGATTTGTGGAAGTAAGGCAGCGCGGTTGGAGAGTACATGTAAGTGTTCCCCGGTTCACGTTCGAACATACACTTCTGCAACTCATGCTTGTAATTCACGCGTGTAATTTGAACGTGTAATTCAGCTACCGCAGCGCACCACTCCACTACAGAGCATATGAAAGTGTGCACAATTCCCGCGAAAACACGCTTGATACACATGTAATCCGTGGGGCGATATTCGTGAGCGATCCTACAGCAATGTCTATGCTATATTATGACATGTTTACCATAAACAATTGCGTCTCCTTTTCCCTCGGCCGAGGCCAAGAAGTTCGTGGCTTTACAACGATATTCGCCCTTATCATCCTCAATAACATCATTGATCAACAAGACGCCATCTGCCTGAACAGTGTAGCGTCCACCAGTTGTGATCTGTGTACCACCTCTAAACCACTCGAATGTTGGAGGAGGAGCAGCTTCTGGTTCGCATTTTAGAACGCCCTGACTATTCTTGAACAGGTAAAAGGGACCCGGCTGTTGGGAAAACGTTGGTGGTTTAGCTGGAAAAAAAAATGCAGATCACAGTCATTTAAATGCATAAAGTTGTTTGAATTAACATTTTGATCTTCTATGTTTGACTAGCAACCCTGAATCACGCATAAGGTCACGAGGAAAACGGAAATGATCACCAACTCAACAGGCTCTTGATTGTTCACAAATTCTCCTTGTCAGCACCTTGCAAAATGTATAGAATATTGTATCGAGAATACGCATTCTGATGTTAGGATGTCAATGATAAAAATTTCAGTTACTCACCGCGGATATTGATCCAAGTGGATGATACAAGCATTCCATGCTTGTTTTCTGCAACACACTGGTAAACACCATCTTCCTGCATTCTAGCATTTTGGATCCTCAACTTGTCATTTTCTATTACGACATGTTGACTGTGGAGGTCAAGATAGGGAATTAATTGAATTTTTTTTCCCAGCAATCTGATCACTTCTTCATAAGAGAAAAGTCCAGTTCTATGCCTTAGGGCAAAAAAAAAAAAACCCCAGCAGAATGTCACCCACATGGCCAATTCGCATTGAAACAAAACAGAGAGTTACAAAATAGGGGGGTGCTTAATAGGACGAGGGTGCCTACTAAATAGGGGTGCAAACTCAAGCAGGGTACAAACCAGAGAGAAGGCACTTATTGTGATGGGGGCACTGATCAAATCACTGCAGTATTCTCCATAAATTATGTGCATGTAAGAAAGGCTCCACCTCTAGACAGTGCATGTTTGAGTACAAAAGCCACCATCTCAGCCAGTGTTTACTTACTCTGATGAGGGAATTATCTTTCCATCTTTGTACCACTTGAAAGATGGCACAGGATCAGCATATACATTACAATGCAATGAGCCATTCCCTCGAATGTCTACCTCCAACTTCGAAACAGGAGCTTCCTCCCACCGTGGAGCGACTAGCCAAATAAGGAAGAAATTTATTCTTTAGCTTATTCATTCATTCATTCATTTATTCATTTGCCACTTAAGCACACACATACAAAAATAAATTACAGTTGTTTACAACAATTAAAAATAATACCTATAACAATATCAATATACAACAATCTATACTTAAAATCCATATAAAAATTACTATTTATGATCATTAATTTTATAAAAAAGTGTGGCGAGGAAGCCCGCCCGAAGCTAGTAGCTTATCAGACCTGGTTTCCTCACACGATGTAGAAGATAGATTTGCTAATTAGGGGCAGGTGAGTTTCACTTAGTTTTCTTTCAATGAGGAATTTTTAAAGCGAAGTCTTAAAGGTAAAGAATTTGTAGGATAGGATAAGATCATGAGGTAAGGAATTCCAAACCTTTGGACCTTGGTGCATGATTGTAAACTTCTTGATATTAATTCTGCAATAGTGTGTAGAGCAGTTTCTATCATTCTGAGTAACGTGTGCATGAATTTGATGATGAGTTGAAAAGAGAGTACGTGTCAAAAGCATTAGGAATTATAGATGTTATTATGATAGGAATACATAAAACAAGCTACAAGGAAAGCATAAAATTAAACGTTATAAATATCAAGGATATTAAAATTGAGATCTAGAAATAAAAATACTGATTGAACACCTGAGGGGGGGAGGGGTGGTCCTAAAATTCTCAAATGATAGTAATGCTCTCAAACCCCACTATAGTTACATGTTTAGTTGCACCTACAAGACATGTCTGTTAACAAAGAAAAAGTCTTTTGTTGCTTATAATATTCTTGTAGGAAGTCGAGGTATTTACACATTCCTCTACACAGAAATCTTTCATGAGCAGACAGGGACACTTTTGAAAGTGAAAATTGGACTTTCTTTTGTTTATGCTCTATCATAAAAAGACACTCACTACACAATAATTGAATTTTGCACTGAAATTTGTCTTTAAATTGCAAATCAACAAAAATATCACCTCTGACAAAACACAACAGTGGGAACTGGTTTTATCAAATTTCCATATGTCTCCATAGGGCAAACTGTCTATTTATTTGATATTATCAATAGTCCAGTATAACATTGGTAGTTCCACATTATGGAACTACCATAATATGGAACCGCCTCCTGGTTAGCTCAATTGGTTAGAGCGCCGGATTGTGTTGTGCGGGAGGTCGAGGGTTCGAGCCCCGGCCGGACCAATACTCATGGTCTTAAAATAACTGAGGAGAATTTGCTACCTGTCTATAACATCAGTGAAATGGTTAGATATTCTAGTCTTCTCGGATAAGGACGAATAAATGGAGGTCCCGTCTCCTGCGGGGTTAGGGGTAGGAGACGTTAATTTCCCACACACGAGATTACTGTGTGATGGATGTCCTCCCCTGGGGTGGGATGTGTGGGGGAAAAAGGTGAGGTCGTTACATGGACTAAAGCGGCTGCCAGAGGCGCCTGATAATGCTGACGTCCGATCTCAACCTTAGTAACACTGTACACCTTAGCAATTCAGCCTATGCTGCTATTAAGGTATCGAATCATTCACTTTCACTTTCACTTTCACTTTCTTTCACTTTCATCATGGTGGACATCCAATTCCTGAGGGTGTCCCCCAGCAAAGAGTTGACTGTACAATCAAACATACATGTACCATGTGCATCACCATGCTTACCTTCAACAATCAGATTTATTTTGCGACTCTCAGGGTTCCCACTGTTCATTGAATTCTCTGCCTCGCATGAGTACTCTGTTGATTCATGTTTGTCTTCCTTTACGTCCATGATAATCAACTGCCGTCCAAAGAACAAATCAGGGATGTCATAGCTATTTTGCCCACTTGTAATCTGCTGACCATCTCTCTTCCAGGTTATTTTTGGAGCTGGCCTGGAAGTTTTCAAAATAAAGTATTGAGTATTAAAAATAGTAAGTCAAAGTTGTTTTTACCCTTAAATAATGAGATCTAATTCTTACTTGTAATATTTTTCTCCTCTCTAACTGTTATGCATTACTTTGTCAATAATTTCTAACTGATAAATTTGAGTATTGTTGCCACCTGTTCACTGGATAACGTTTGGATATTTAATGGAGAAGTTACATATTCCATCACTTCTGGGTCTTACAGGGTTAAGAAAAAAGAACAGCATGGAAAAACTACACCAAAAAGAGCAAACAAATCATGGACAATCATATCAGAATACAAGATGGATCTCCCAGTCTCTGAAGGAACAGTGGTCCAGGTTAATCAGATTACACTGTACAGCTGCCAATGTCATCAAAAACAGAGAAATCCACCAAATTACTGCTACATGATACTTTTCATTCCAGCTTTAACCACAAAAAAAATTGTGACCAATTTGAAAACTTTAACCCTGAAATAAGTGATTCACAAATTTGTCAGAAAAAAAAAACACTCAGCAAAATTACACGTACAAGAACATGTCAGTGCTAATGAGATTACAAAAAGGATTGGTAATAACTGATATCAAGATCTTCGGAGTGAAGGGGATTAAATTTCTTTCGGCAAACCATCTATAACTAGATCACCTTCCCAGAGCAAGGCAGTAAAGAGTCTTGTTTCTTCCCTCAACGGCTATTTCAACCATTTTTGACGATGAATTTACTTCCCAGGAAGGTGCTTTTCGCGTCCCAGGGTCAACTAAATATCAAACATAAAAGAAATAAATACAATTATAAACAGTAACAACACAAGTAAGACCTACACTTGTATATGTACACATAAATGTATACTAACAGATTTAATGATAGAAACTATAACAGTGATGATAATAACAATAACAAAAACAACAGTCATGTGAATGCTGAAGTATCCAGAAAATGACACAGGCATTCACAGAGGAAAAAAGAATACTAAGTGCTCCCAATAAGAATGAAACCTACATGTACTGTGACCTTCTAATTGATACTTCGGATACTCTACCACCAAGCTGCTCTTTGGAAGACCCAGAGCAGGCCAAACTGCTTATTTCTTTTTCAATCATATGCTTTGAAAATTCATCCATTTATATTTTGGTATAAATTAGCTTTAACCCATTGCCACTTACGTGTAACACGTGCCGACGAAAAGTCAAAATTTAGGAGAAACCAAGAAGGCAAACACAATGCGCGGTAAATTTTTAAAAATCAGCTTTTCCAAAAAACAAGCTCCAGTGAAAGAGGACTAATTAAAGAACTTATTTACGGCGAAAAAAGCGATAGGTGCATATTATGTTTTAACTCAAAAATCAAGATGAAAGATAAAAATCGCTAAATATTTTCGCATGTGTGAAAATAGGCATGTGGATCATATTTCAAAAGGGAATATGCAAATTTGTCCGTGAGTGAAGAGATCTCAAGTTTCATGGAATCTATCAATAGGAAGCAAGACTAAAATGGCCAAGAAATATTTCGGGACGTCAGATTTATTCAAAACAGTTTTTGATTTACTGTAATAAGCGAAAAACGTACGAATTTCTTACGTGTAAAAAGCCCACGCGGTAAAATTCATCATGCTTGGATCGTTGTTTACTTGCCTTCGTGGCCAGAAATTGCGCAGCGTTATGGTGAAAATTCTGAAAAAACTTCGATTTGAGGCAAAATCTTCTATTAAACTATACTTTTTGAACACATTGTTACTCAAACATAATATTTACCGGGCCATCGAATCGTCAAATTGTCGCCAGGCCCTGCTTGAAGTCCGAAAGTTCGGTTTTCACTTTACGTCCATAATTCGCATTGCCTTAGAGAATCGTAATGTCGTTGACTTGAGAGCTTATTCTGTCACTTTTAAGACCTGGATATCCATTCTTTTCCAAGTAGAGTATTCTATAGCATTGTTACTTTACATTCTGAATTCCACAAGGTCTAACTCGATCGCAAATGAACGAAAAATCCGACCTGAAAATTTTGAGGATCGGCCGCGTGGACGCCATATTTTCAAATTTGATCATTTAGTGAAGACGCATAGAGTAATGCCCCTCTAGTGCCCCCTAAAGTCGAAAAAATATATGCGCAAACAACGGATTCTGATTGGCTTATTGATCTCCAAACTATAGAGGAAGTTTGGGGACAAAACTCCACTTAGTATGGGAGGTAGGGGGGAAAGCGTTCTCGCGCGAGGCGATCGCGAAGTTCGGGCGGTTACGGGCCGGTTTCTCGAAAGTTCCGGTAACTTAACGGGCCCGTAAAGCTGTTCTATTTTCATTCAAGATGGGAATTTCAAAAGTTTTGAAAATGATATGATAAAGCTATCAGCTAAAGAAGCAAAAGGACTGATTTGGGTGCCAGAAGCTGCTTTCCTATCCTTTAAATTTTTATTTTAAAACGTGGCTTCGGGTGTCAATGGGTTAATATAATAGTTTATGTATTAGTCGATGCAGCAATTTGGTTGTAACAGAAGAAAAAAATACATGTACAGTACTGGCTTCAGGAATAACAGCATTGCATCTATGTTTCATGCATTTAAATCCACCAAATTGCATGCAATTTACACAAAAAAAATTTATCATGTGCATTTCACATGGAAGTAAATACACTAAAAAACACATGTAAAAAATTACAGGCAAATTCTTCACGGTGAATGCAAAATTTTACTCCCAGCATTCCATGTGAAAGAGGGCAGAGTATTTACTGTCATAGTTGGACATAAATTACTAGCACACATACTGCACACATAATTATGCCATCTTGCACATATTTTACATGTGAGCAGGTGCCACTATTCCTGCAGCCTGTTCTGTATGTATGCTCATTTGAGGCGTCTGGGTTTGTAAACAGACTAGTTTAAAAACATATCTGCTCCTCCACCGAGATACTGCCAGCTCCATAGAAGGCTGGGGGACACACTTTGTACATGCCAATAGAGCACTGTGAGCATAGATAAAATTGAAAAAGATTTAAAATATTTTAATAAAAGTACTAATTTCACCTGGACTGCTTCTAGTCACAGTCAGAAAGCCAGATTGGTAGATGGTATTTGCTGCAACAATGGTACAAGCAATTCCTTTCAATCCTATGATTTTGTCCACATCAGCTTGGGTAACGAACATGATGTGCAGCGTACCAAGTGGGGTAATGGCTATGTGTTCATCTCTGTTCAGCTGGATGTTTTCCTTATTTGCCCAAGTATAAGAAGCACCATAACTGCCACCATGTGGCGGGCAATTAAAAGAAAAAGGATCTCCAAGATTCACTGTCTGTGCAATGCTTGTTTTAGAGACAAAATCTTCAACATCTAAAGGAAATGAATATTAACATAAATTCCAAAATTAACAGATCCACAAAACAGTGCTGAACATTTAAATTCATGATAACAATTGTTCAAAATACCAACTTCCAAGTTGTTTTGTGCAAGAATCACCCTTTTCTTAAAAATTTGTCTGGCAAACTGCATGATAACCAGAAAACAGGAGAGTCCAAACTAGCATTAGGTTTAGTTTTAAATACGATACCAGCTGTAAGAAACTTTGAGAAGGTCTCATCAGAGGGTTCTTACTTATGATCTTCGCATTTTGAAGTGTAAAGTTGACAAAATAAAAGCAACAGTTAATTTATGTCACATCAGCACTTTTCCAGGGATTTCAATAGAAGCCAGCAACAAGCGAACTCCAGCAGGCACTCTCCACTATTGCCATTTCACCTCAGTTTTTACATGTTTGTTGGAAAATATTCCATATATTCTAAAGGCAAGTTTTTTGCTGATATTTTTTCTCCTTTTTGGGTGTTGGGTGATTTTTGTAACAAGTTTTAACAATTCAATCAACAACATGATTGGTTCACTGTGCACTGTGTTGAATGGACAGAAGAGAAAGACTGGCGACAAATCTACCTTGGTAACTGCTGCACTATCTTCCACCCACTTGTTTTACAACATATGTCTACTTCCGAAATTAATGAAATCCCTGCTATTAGGGAAACTTCTTAAATTCATTTGTCACTTTGACTAAACTTTTTAGTCAGGACCTCAATCAGATGCTTGGGCCTCGGCAAGACAGTCCTCCCCTCCTTCCAGTTATATTTTTTAATGAGCAGTTTTATCCTGTCACACATTTGAGGCTGACAATTAATTAAGGTCCACCACCTGAGCAAATATCTGTCACTTACATGTTACTGCGACTTGCACCTTTCTACTGAATGTTTCTTTGTTGGCAGTGGTGTCCTTGACAAAACATTGGTAGTTTCCACTATTCTCAGCTTCCAGAAAACTTCCAGTTAATGAACCATCAGCACCAAGTGTGTACTTGGCACTTGGAAAAGTAATTTCAGTTTCATTGTGCTTCCAACTCCACTCTAGTGGGTTGTCACCCTGTGCAGCACATGGGAGTCTGAAGCCCCAGTTCTTAGAAGCATCAAACTTTTTGCCAGACTTAACTTCTTCTGGCTTTATCAAATTCCCATCCAAGAAACCTACAATTCTAGGAGGGGCAGATTGTGGCTGTGAAACACCTTGACCTGGAAAAATAAAACCACCCAAAATTAGTTCACAAAGATGTGATTTAAGACCAAAAAAGTTATCTTCATCAAGTAACATTTGTGACCAGGCACAGGATTTCATACACTTTACCGTTAAACAAAACATTCCGTTTACTATCCGTTTGTTATCCGTTTAAAACAGATCATCAAAGCGTTTAAACGCTTTGCTCATCCGTTTAATGTTATCAACAAAACATTTAAACCGTTAATCTATCCGTTTAAAAAGAAAAATCCATCCATTTAATGGTTGGCCTATCCGTTTAACGGTTACTTGCATCCGTTTAACATTTTTGAAGAGCAACAGTATAAAACAGTCCCAAGAAGCATCGTTGAAAATCAATCGCGCTTCGATCGAGCGGCTATGTTGGTCTTCGCTTCAACTTGCCATTTGCAACTCTCTGGTATTAGAAGGTCTTCGATTAGGAGAATTCTCAATAGAGATATTGAGACATGAGAGCTCACATTACCTCACGAAAACAGATGTTTGTTAATTAACACAAGGAGGGCGAGAATTGTTTTCACGATTATGGAAATTTATTTCAATGGACGTGTACAGCAAAATTTACCAAAATTGGTGGCTATCGGGTTTCTCATCTTTTATTTCCATTGATTGAAAGGAAACAGAAATTGCTTTATAAAAGCTATAATTACACATTACTTTACGAAATCAAACACTAGATGAAACATGAGCAAAAGAAAGTTGCATATGCAAAATTGTTTCGATGGTTAACCAACGGTGAAATCTACAAACTCAGCGGCTATTTTTACCTACCGTATTTATTCATCTATAGCCGAGCGATTTTTTCACAAAGCTTTACCGAAATCTCGAAAATTTGAGCTAGAGAATGGTTCTCAGCTTATAGCTGAGTGTTTTTCTAAACATAATTTTTTCGAAACAGCAAATTCAAAGGAAACATAGATATATTCGTGTATAAGCCGAGATATTGCATGCAGAAGTAAATAACAAAACAAGTTGAAGTTGGTCATTGACTTTAAAAATAAGTGGTTGCTTCCAACGGAGTGCTTTGTTGTTTTCGGAGCATAGTAAAAGTGGCTAACTGTTCGTCCTCAGCGTCCGTGTGGAATTCGTCGTCCATCTCCTCCTCATCCGCTAGTTCTGCCGTTTATTCAGAGTAGATTGCTTCACCTTCCATGCTGTCTAGAGTATCAGAGATTTTGCAGGTTCTGAACGAGTGTATACACCAAATGCAAATATGGCGTCCAATTTGAATTGCCATTGTTGTGGACTGACTAGCCTCATCTTCACGTGGAAACACAAAAGGATTATTACATGTGTGAGAGGCTAGTCAGTCCAAAACAATGGCAATTCAAATTGGACGCCATATTTGCATTCGGTGTATAGAGCTTGCGAAAGTGTTTTAAAAATTTCGAAACTGACCAATCAGAATTGCCCATTCCCACAATTGGCAAACAAACTCGTTGCGATCGATCGTCCCCTGCCACAGTGTTACAATTTGCGATCACGTAAAAAGAAAACTTATCTTGGCTTCCCTGCTCTGTAACCCAATCAAGTAATCTCTCATCCAGCCTCAGATATTTCTGAGTGTAACGGCCCGTCGTTGTGCGTTTCGCTGACATCTCAAGCTCTCCATTAAAGAGGTTCTCTTCATCTTTCCTCTAGGACTCACTGATGACTTAGGCCTAGTTTATACGTCGTGCTACAGTTGAATTTAATTCAGACGAATTTGATTCCATTAAATTTGTCGTTCCGTCGACATAAATCGTGGCGTGGTTTTACCCGTCGAAATCATTATGGTCAAATTGAATTCTCTTCCCAAATGCAGTGTCTCTGGTCAGAGGTGTCACTCGAAAAGCTCGCCCCGGGTCGCTGCAGGCTCCCCAAAATAAATTCAGAAAATGTATACATTTCATTTGACGAGACGCTAGTGCAACACTAAAACTGAAGACGCGTTATCGATATGTTATCTGTCTTACCAAGACAAATTGAATTCGTTTTAGACGTTGTGCTATCGTCGAATTTAATTGCTTGTGGGACCTTGAATTAAATTCGTCTGAATCAAATTCAACTGTAGCACAACGTATAAACTAGGCCTTACTCTCTGGTTTACTCGGAATGTATTTTCGACATCAATACTAGATTAAAACTCTTTTCTGTTTTGAAACTTTTGCATTCATTTCAGTTTGCTTGAGAATGGAATTCTTTGAATGTGGTCTCAGCTTATAGCCGAGTACTTTCAATTTACATGTTTTAAGAAGCTTCCCGATTAAAACAGACTGAAGTTTAGGGTCTCGGCTTATAGCCCAGATCGGATTATAGATGAATAAATATGGTACATTATAATCCATTACTTAACATTTTTCACTTGATAGTGCGATTTCATTTCGGTCAATACGAAGAAGAAACAATGAAGGAACATGAAAAAAAAAAGACTTTGCTTCTCATTTCTAATTTGTTTTTCTGTCGAGAATGTTCAGTCCACATGGTATGATTGACAAATTGCTTGCTCTGCTTATATTTTATGCAAATTTTCAAACGCATTGCAAGCTCTCCAGAGCGAGACACTCTGCTCGCTTCACTCACCAGTGGATAGCTTAATTGCAGGCTAGTAATTTAATTTTACTTCGTTTTCTATTGGTGTCAGTCAAATATAATATTAGCATGAAATGTCAGTCGCAAGAACAATTTGTACAATTGTTCGCAACAGTTTCTGATCAATATGTGCATGGCTTCCCGCTGTTCTTTAGCCCTCCTGATTATGATCTCTTCAAGGTTTTTGTCCATCCGTTTAATGTTTTAAACTATCCATTAATAGTTTCTGTTTAACCGTTTCACACTTAGAGCTATTCGTTTATTTTTTTCTTGGCTGTTCAACGGTTTATGGAATCTGTTTTTGGACTTAGCTCTACCGTTTAACGCTTTGGACTTTCCGTTTAAATGTATATGCAAACCATTTAAATGCTCTTACCACCAGTTTACTATCTGTTTAAAAACCGTTTATTTTCACCCGTTTCACGAAAAAGCGTTAGTGTAAGAAATCCTGTGCCTGGTCACATTTTTAAAGCTACTGCAAATAGCTTCCTTTTTTCTGTGTTGCCTTACAAAAAAAATCCTTGACATATATCTTATTAACCAAGCGCGAGGGCTGTACTGGAAGAATATTGGCCTGAGGTCTTGACAGTACGGACCAAGCGCAGCGAGGTCCATACAAAAAAGACTGAGGGCCGATATTCTTCCAGTACAGTCCCGAGCAAGCTTGGTTAATAAGAGATTTATTATACGACTGAAGTTTAAAGGAACACAAGTGCCGTATCATTTGGGACCATTTGGGACAGTGCCCGGTCCAATACTGAGAGAATATTGACCGGCAATAGAGCATTTTGATTGGTTGATTTTAGTTATTGGCCCTCTGACTGCCCGAGTCGTGTAATAAATCCTGGTATTATATATAGATAAGAGCAACAATGTCGTAAGAGCTAGCTAAACCTAATTCAATAGCAAAACTGTAAAATCAAAATTCTTATTATCTGAACCTTGATTATCTGAGTTTTTTGATTAACCAGACTTGCTTCTTTGAAACTTTTTTTCGTTAAAGAATATCACTTGGTAACATTCAATATTGATGAAAACTTTTTCCTGTCAATCAAAGTACATGTAATGAAACAAAAATCTGCACATTGTCAAGTTTAATGCACAGTAACTATAAAATGTACTTAAAGTTAGCACTTTAAACAAAGTGATTTGAGAATGTTCCTTCATTCTTGCTTAATATTGATTAAATGATACATATATTATTAGCTTTCAGTTTTAAAAGACCTGTAGCTCACTAATATTCATATTTTTTCATTATCTAGAGACTAAATTAGCCATACTTCCCAGCCCTGACCCTCCAAGGTTTGACTGCACCCAACCATTCTACTGCATCCAACCATTCTACTGCACCCAACCATTCAACTGCACCCAACCATTCTACTGCACCCAACCATTCTACTGCACCCAACCATTCTACTGCACCCAACCATTCAACTGCACCCAACCATTCAACTGCACCCAGCCATTCTACTGCACCCAACCATTCTACTGCACCCAATCATTCTACTGCACCCAACCATTCTACTGCACCCAACCATTCTACTGCACCCAACCATTCTACTGCACCCAACCATCCTAGACACTGTTCCATATGCATAATTACAGTAATTGATAATTGGCCCATTAGAACTGGTCTCAGAAACTCATGGGGATCATCAATAATTGAGATTTTATCATACAGTCGCAAGACTGTGCTCTAAAAAAAATTGAAGGGATTCCACTGCTCTGAAACTGTGAAATCCAGGGTGCCCAGCATATGCTTTTTCTGAAAAAAACTGAGTCGCCCAAGGACAAAAACAAGGCACCAGGGGAGGGGTCACTGGGCACTGCTAGACCACAGTCCTCAGTCTGAGGTGTATCATTTGAATAAAATAACGAAAGGTACAGGCTGTAATCTACACAAAAAAATTTATGATCCTTTATTAGTTGCAAATTTATTCAAATCAACTAAAATTACCATTTATCAGAGTCGCAATGCTTGACATCCAAAGTAATAGACCCAAATGGCGCATTGTGAAGACTTGTGCCTAGGAGGAAAAATAACATTATTTGAATCGTCATTTACATGTACAATACATTTTGGACTCAATACGACAGAGTTCACACTTAAACTCCAAAGACCTGATTGAAAATTCCACTCTCTAACTGCAATACATTTCTTGGTAAGTCACAAGCTGCCCTGATGGTCCCTGAATGGTGTCATGAATAAGAACACAGAAAGACCTGTCAGCTCCAAGAGATTTTCACAGCAAGGTGAATCAGGACCACAAGTGGTTCCTCCTTTTCAGCTAAGTTCAAATTCATTCAGGGCTTGATACTAACAGTAGCCCACTAGCCACAGACTTGTAGAAATTCAGTTTGGCTACTGGTTTCCAATTTCCACCAGCCAGTTTGGTTAGTCGTAAACAAACTGAAATTGTCATAACATCTAAGATGTCACTAGCCACTTAGCTATTAAGTTGAAAAGTTAGTGTCAAGCCCTGTTCATTATATGAGTTTCAAAGAATATATTGATTTAAGGGTGCCCCATGGAACACTGGGAGTGGGGTGCATGCACTACTCATGAAAATTGTACATTTCAATGTACAACTTAGGAAAAACTATTATTATCAAAACTGCCTCAAGGTGACAGTTGTTCTGCTCCAAGACACAATCTAATTGTGGGAAAATATGTTATATCTAATTACAGAATTCTGTGATCACAGATGGGCATGAAGGATATTAGTAAAAACCTAGGTATTAATCAAAGTATTGTTTACATGTCTGTTAGATAAACATACCATATCGAACTCTTTGGCATGGAGGCGCTTCATAGAAAAATGCACTTTGAAAATTTTTATCCAATGGTGGAGAATGATAGCCTGAAGCAATCATTTCTTGCTCTCTTAAGAACAACTTACTTGACGAGATTCCAAAGACAAAGAAGGTATCACACAATCATAATAAGAAAATAAACAGACGGTGTCTTCACGCCAATAGTCGTACCAAAAACTGCTGTATAATTCGGTGACTGGCGTTCTTGACCCGTATCAAAAGTTGGGTAAAGAAGGTGTGAGAACACTCAAATGTTTCTTTCGTCCTTTGAAGTGCAAGAGAGCGTTTTCCTGAGGTCAGTCGGTGGCTAGATGCGTTGTAATATTCAAAACAACAACGTATGTTTGGAGACAGAAGGAAGCCTCTTTGTCAGGTACAGTTAGTTTACAACACGCGCTCTGAAACACGAAATTTTTTTCGAACAAATTGCCGACATGATTCATTACATTTTCACGGAAAAGCTGCTCGAAAAGTACACTACATCGTCTTTTAGTATACAAAGAAGTCGCCCAAGTCACATTCAAATGTAAATTCACAAAAAATAATTATGCTAATCAGCGAAAATGAAATCCAGCAAGTATTAGTGAAGAAAGAAGACGCTACTGAACGCTAGTTCAAGCACGAGACTTACAATGACTTCACCGAGACAGATTTTTAGAATACAGCCATGGAAACTTTGTGCGATCATTCGCGTCAGACAGCGACAACTGCCAATGCACTAACGACAATGTACGGAGATTATTTGCGACACGAAATCACAACATCGTTTGATACAAATAAATGAATCAAGGCGGAACATAACCTCCGCTGAAAACGTTTGACCGCCTTCAAAATCGGCCAGAAGAGAAAATGAAAGTAACAGTGTCGAAATAACTTTTCGTGTTAACCAAGGTAAGAAATCGCAAAAAAAAGAAAAGTGAAGATGTCTTCCCCTCGATCAAGTGTTCCAAAACGGATGACTCATGCATGCCCACTTTCGTAATTTTCATAGTTGTCTTTGGAAGTATACCTGCGTTCTACTTCAAAACATGAAATGTACTATTCGCATAGGTTGTCCACAAAGGTAGCTGACGATGTAACCTGAAACTTGCCCATTTAATTAAGAAAAAAATCGACTCGGTCTTCCCGAAGAATCGTAATCCGTGTCGATTTGGAAACCGACCTATCATTTTCACATCGGTATAAGTGTTCATGACTAGCACATGAAAACACAAATTGGCCAAAGTTAAAGCTAAATTGGGGATAACTAACACAGTAATTTATCTCACAGGACTCGTACCAATCGATGGCCAAAGAAATAATAATAAAAAACAAACTTGAGCCACGAAATGGTACCAAAGTCTATAAAATAAGTATCTGACAGGAACGATCGTTCTACTCCAACGAGAAACAAATTGTGAAGACGACTTGAAAGTAACGTAGTATGCTAGCATTTAAACCAAAAATCTTTACATTTATCGTATCTCACCTTTTACAAAGGCACCTTCCAAACAAAGAATAAAAATATCCAAGTTAAAAACCGTCTCGAAAAGCCAAAAACCTTCAACTTCAACCGGTGTGGTATTCTCCGCACAAACAACCGTTGACTATAAATCACCAATTGGATCGTATGGAATCTAGGCTGGGCGCTTTCTTATCACGTGATGCAAACGTCACATGTAAGCATTTCACTGATGATTGCTTACCTGCCTAATCACTATTTTTGGGCAAATAAACGTGATCCTCAGACCCGAAAGATAATTTCTCTTTCCTTTTAAGTGTGCGGGTCAATACAAAAAGGCAATGACGTGATCCAAGATAATGCTGTATTATAATTCTGTGTTGTTTTCGAGCGAGAAAATTCCCTTTTTGTTTCGTTCACCTGGGATGTTTCATGCAGTAATTTATGGAAATATTTTCGCCTCAGTCATTAAGAATGCTAACGCCATCGCAGAAATAATGCCTAAAAATAAAAATTTAAATTACAGGACAGTCATGACAAATTATGTTATGTCCTGTATTGTGCTATTATCAAAACCGCGACGATATTCGTGGGTAACAAATTTCCGATTGAGGACAAATTCGTTAGCCTCTGAACCAAGCACACAAACGTCGGTGTTTTTTTTTTTTTTTTTTTTTTTTTTTTTTTTTTTTTTGTGGCAGAAGTTTCTGAAATCCGTGAAAAAGAAACTTCTAGAGAGGAAAAATTAGCAAGTTAGTTAACCGGCATGGTTTCATAAATATTCAAATATTCAACTGACAAAACTGAAAGAACTGAAAACCTGTTCCGGAAATGACGATGACCCGACCCTTGCCGAATAAGGAATTTCCCAAGAGAGTACATGACGTGACAGGAAGGATGGGGAGGGGGGGTTGCGGTATTTCGACACCTCCGTCCCGTCATCATCAAGTCATGACAGAAAGCTCTGTCATCGACTTAAAATTCTTGGTTGAAAAATGCTTTTACGACCTTTTCCGTTTCCAACTCAATCACAATAGTAAACACTCTCTGAAATAATCTTTTCCCCCATGTTTTCAATAAATCATGTAGCTTTGGCTGATCGATTTGATTTTTGGATAGCTTCGATATCGAAAAATTCTCTGGCCTATTTCAGGTGTTCATTTAGCAAAAAAATATGCTGCCGGGAGTGACGCAAACCAATTTTCACCTGCGTTTTTGTTTCCCATTGTCTTTTCTTTTCGTGGGTTGGACGGGAAAATGATAGCATTTATGACAATGACGATAATCATGATTATGATAAAAAGGAAAAAACTGATATAAAGATAAGACTGTAATAACAATTGTACGGAAAATAGATGGTCGACCGGGAGAGCCTGAGTCCAGGAGAGGCCCAATATATAAACCTGTTTTCTTACAAACCGAATCAATTTTAATTTTAATTTATTCCATTTTTACTGCATTATTGCAGTGGGGAAGGACTAGAAGGGAACATACGAACCATTCGAGCTAGTCTACCTTCCCACCCAGCCCACCCCAGGGGAGGACATCCATCACACAGTAATCTCGTGCCGTGGGAAATTAACATCTCCTACCCTAACCCTGCAGGAGACGGGACCACCATGTATTCGTCCCCATCCGAGAAGACTAGAGTGTCTAACCATTTCTTGATGTTATAGAAAGGTAGCAAATTCTTCTCAATTATTTTAAGACATTGAGCGTTGGTCCGGCCGGGGCTTGAACCCTCGACCCCCCGCACAAATAAATTGAGAAAGGCGGCTAGACACATTGTTGTGCCCGACTGATGAATTACTCAGAACAGGTGACAAAATCTGCTGTTTTTTTCCCTAGGCTGCGGTAAAGATCTAAAGCCGTTAAAAACAAATTAACGCTAGCGCCGTTGGTCTTGCTCATTAAATTAATTATGCACACAGCCGTAAGCCGCACCAAGCAGCCGTCTGGCGTAAGTTCACTCAAAGGCGAAAGGAAAATACAATCCGGAACTACATTGGTTTTACTTAAATGCCCTAGGATTGGTGAAAATAATTGCGTCACCCTTTCAACCAATCAGACGCAAAACTATAATAATAGAATTCACTACGTCTCACCCACTTTTTACTATGCTTTTTTCACTGACCCTTTGAGAACTTTTTCTTGGGGGGGAGGGGGGATTGGGTGGTGGTGAGTTCATGTGAGTACATTCAACAGCCTCTAACATGATGCAGACAAGTGGAATTAAAGGCGCCCCGCTCCTTCCTCTACCCGACAAGGTCGGCTTAATCAATGGCCTTGAACTTAAATATACCTAATAGCCGTGTATTCAACAGCGTAATGGCATTTGCCACATCATTTTAAGAAGGCAGAATTAAGAGTCATTTAGTCGCTCCCGCGTACCGAACAAACCGCAAATCAGAAAGGGTTTATTGTGCAGCATTTTAACGACAGTAGTGCAGATGGTCGTTTGCGAGAAAGTAATGTTTTATCCAAAACAAATTATCAAATCAGTGGCGTCAAGCTGCGTAGGTTACTTCTTAAATTTCGTAAACAACATTGGTTATCCTTCTATCAGAAAAATAGCCTCGGGCGTGTGCGCGTCCGAACTATGCAGTCAGACAAAGGCTAATGTATTATTTCGTCAAAACATCAAAACAACACTAGTCTTATCATATTCGCCAGGAGCTTCGAAATTTGTTTAACGCACATATATCTATATGTCATGAAGTCTTCAAACTTGCATGATTTTAATTCATAGATTGCGTGTAATTTAGACCGTCGCTTATGTTTTGAAGACTGCGGTTTGTTATCAGTCATGCGGTTAAAACTGGATTGCGAGATGTTTTTGTAAAGGATCTTGTCCACTCCCAGGAGAAGAATTGTACGTCGCTCAACCATGAAAACCTGCGAAAAATAAGTTCGAGTGAAAATTAACTATGCACGCAGCTTCAGCTACACCAGATTTACGAAAAACAAACTTGTGCGCTATTCTCGTACTTAGGCTTCCCTCTTGTAAACGGATCACGCGGAAAAAAAGTTGCTCACTACCCGATTCTTCCCGTAGCCATTTTAAAAATGTCTAGCCACTCAAGTTGGTGATAGTCTGCAGGCCACCGCAGTCTTAAACCGGAAACAAGCAGAAATACGTATGCTTAAAGGAAACGGAAATACACGCACAATAAGCTCTTCAAAAATCAAGTGTGCTTCAAGTCTTACAAGTTATCCATCTCTTGTTACTCAAGACATCTGGCTCGCAGATATCAAGATCACGGATAATATCAGCTGATATGTTTGGATACTGTAAGAGAAACATCATAGTAGCCATAATAAGCTTCTTCGGGACTAGTGCTGCAGGGATACAGATTACGCTGACTTGGATGTTTCAGCTTCTTTCAGTCCATCGAAAAGGCCTAAAAAATCGAAAAGTTATCTTCTTTTTGATATTGAACTTTGAATTTGTACAGCTAAATATCGGCAACGGTGGAAACATTTTCAAAGATCAATATCTTAGCTCTCCGATATTTCTACCAGAAGTTCTATTGTCCACGAAACGTTTCTTTGCTAAAAAAAGACAAACGACACAAAAATTAAAAATCAATAATCGAACGAATATATGATTTTAGAGAGCACTAACAAGCGGATAGCCAAGAAGATTTAACACAGCGCGAATTTAGTTCCACGTTTAGCGAGCCCGCGCTCTTCCACGAGAACAAACGAAGACACAGTCCGAGAAAAAGGCAGAAATCGTTTTATCTAATGGCGATGGGGGGAGGGGAGAGTGGGAGAGTGGTAAGTCATGAAGTTAGAGTTGTATATTAACTCATTATAATCATTTTCGATCTGTTAGAGCCTACTGGCCCTTCCTTGGCAACACCCCCCACCCCTCCCCCAGCATTAACTTCTAACTTCTAGTTTCAACAAAAATAAAATCAAAATGCTGATTTAATTTTCCTATGGCCTAACAGTTCATGAAGTAATCGCTCTTCCATTTGTAAAATTACTTCTCGGGGTATTTGGTGTCACCCAGAATGCATGTGCGTGCCTATTTTGGGCTGTAACGCAACTCGAGATAAAATTATTGCGTGACGCCGAAGATATCCCTGATGATTTGGAAATCACGTTTCACTATCGAAAAGACTCGCTAAAAAAAGGTAACCGAAGCTAAAGTCAGGAAACATTTATCGCAATTTTTTTTCTTCCAGTTAGAAAATAAGAATGCTATTTGCGTAATCTGTGGGACCTTTGATGATGTTCTTTTACAGAGAGTTATGTTCTCTAATAATTTCCATAACGACCAAAAAACTCAATGGGCTTGTTCTTAGGGGTACAGGTTGATTGCGTGGCTGGAGATCCCAGAGTATCGATATCATTACCCCCGCCAGCCTTTGGCTTGATAACTACACCGTCATACATCCCCATGGATGGATCCTCGTCGAAGTAGCTGAAGGGCCTCAGGTAGAAGCTTGCGGAGTTCCCTGGGGTTGCTGTATTGGGGACATCTTCCGAGTGCATGACATGCATCATCCCAATAGTGACCCAAGCGACCAGATCTTCGTTTTCGATGTCTTCATTATCTGCGTAAAACTTTGTGAAGTCCAACACGGGATCGGCCATGTCCAGTTGATTGTACATACAGGAGCTCCTCTCTTCTGTGTCCTTTTGTTTTGTGACCGTCATTTGGTTTAGGGACCAAGCCGCGCCCTTAATCATGGGCCAAGCCTCGGGGATCATCTGCTTCATCATGTCCCTGATCTGAACGCGATAACCACGATGGACACCGAAGGCGTTCTTCTGTTCTCTGTTGAAAAAATTTAAGAAAGTGGGGGTCTGAAAATTGAAATGGTACACCGCATCATTCTCTTTAGTTCGAACTCGGCGCTTCAAGATCTTTTGTACGTGTCGGTCACCGAGAAACCAAGGACTTGTGATGTTCTCCAGGCCAACCTCGACAGTCTGGTGAGAGTTCTTAGTGCCACGTACATCAATGTCGACTTTGTAGTTAAAAATGTGATCATGTAGGCTACCCGCCATCTTGGGGTGGATCTGGTATGCGTATGGGTCCTCGTCAGGAGTATAGAAAGTAGTTTGTGCATAGCCACTGGTTGTGGTTCGCACTTCTAACACACCATTGGGATAGAAAATGTAATCGAGAACATAATCGTAGTTATATGTTGTCGAAGCTGTTCGAAGGATCAGTGCGCTTCCAGGGACCCCTCCATAGAAGTTGTAGCTACCTTGAAAATCGGTGTCATAATGTCTTCGTAAGGGAATCCCGATGTCTTGTTCAAAAACACAGACCGCGTTCTTGTACACGGCTGGCTCTTTAACACCAATGAAATGAATCAAGTCGAAGAACGTCGCTGTGTTAGGACAGTCCAGGCCACGAAGAAGTTCAAAACTCATGGATCCCATGTTCCAAGCGGTGTCAAGGAAATTGGTAAACATTGGCTTGGGTGCCCAACCGGAATAAAACGCTTCAGCCTCCTGCGCGCTCAGCTCGTAGACTATCCTATCACCTTTGAACCGGATGTCGAACAGTTGTATACCGGAAGAGGTCCGAGACCGGAAACAGAAACTCCAGCCCATGTATTCTATGTGACGTCCGCTGACAGTGTACCGCTTGCCATCGGGCTCGTAGAGCTGAGGATTTCGAAGTGGCTTGGCGGGTTCTTTCTTCCCACGTCGCTGATAAGTTGAAAATCTTCCGTTGTCTTCTGGTGCTTTGAAAACTGGCATCTTCGATCCGCTGTTAAAGGCGTTCACTAACTCGTCTACCGTGTCATAAGTTGCATTGTTATAAAATATTTTATCCACTTTCCAGAGGGACACGTCGTTGCCGCTTGTATCCAAACGCATCTCAAAACCTACAGGATGAATGTAATATCCAATCAAATCCCGCATCAACCACGTCCACGTTTTTCGCTCGTTGATCTTGAACGTACTGGGAGCTGCTAGACCCCATTTCAAACACTTGGGCTGCACACAGTCCAACATCGAATAACCATCCGTTCCCTCTTTGAGAAGTTTATCAACGCCAGGGTGCGAAGTCAAATTACGAATTAATTTGTCCATTAGGTCGATCTCTTTAGGGTCTGGGAATCGCGCGTTGAATGGGATCGGATATTTTTGACCAGGGCCCTTCGATTCTGCGTGCTGACTAGGCTTTTCGACCGGACTCACTAGATATTCTCTCACATCCGGGTTTGCTTTCCCCCCATTGTACAAAACCACTCGAGCTTTGCGTGTAGGTTTCGGGGCGTTGTTCGTGTCAAGGTAAGCGAGCGCCTCGGATTTCTGCGGCTGTTGCAGCTCGATCAAGTAAATATAGTTTTCGTTGATGTTGGCATTTTCATACGCTGTTGCGTTCAAGGACGGTTGCTTGATGATATAGTCTCGAACTGCAATTATTTCTTCCTTGGATAAATCTCGGTAGAGCTCTCTCCAACCATGGGAGCCCTCTGATGGTGCATTCAGCTGAGTTTTTTCCGGGCACTCTTCGATACTGGGGGATGAACTTCCAGTTTCTGCAGCGCTGTCCTTGCCATTTCCGAGAGTGACCACAATTAACGCAATGAGCAAAGCTACAGATAGCAAAATGAAGATCACAAGGAGGACTTTCAACATAAGATTCGATTTGTCGCCGTTCTTATCCGCCATTGTTTGTGCGACTCGCCTGGACGATGATTACAACAGACTAAATTTTATGTACACAATAGTCTCTATTTGGACAATATTCAGACAATTACGCAATTTGACGGGTCAAGTATCTTTTTATCAAAATGATCACACTTGGCGACATCTTGATTCTCTCCGGAGTAAACAACACGATTGCAGTCACGACTCGTCTTTTATCGACATTGGACGAGGTCCATAGCAGTGATGGAAAAATTTTGTACACGTTCAAATATTGTAATTCCGTGCATAAGTTCCTCTTTTTACTTTTCCCGGAAGAATTCTAATGAATTTAGTCGGCAAGTATACAGCTCCGCCTACCTCCTCCTGGAAGTGACATTTAACTCTTAGGACATAAAAGCGAAACACTCGAACATTGTGCAGTTTAGAGCAGGCAGACAAAAGCCCTGTTTTATGCTTTCAGTTTGCTGAAGTAAAGAAAAACAAAACAGGAAAAGGAAAAAGGAAGCAGCAAAAAAAATTACTCGATAAACAAACGCCATGGAAGTTGCGTGCAGTTCGCTGTGCCTTTATTTTTAGTCACTGAGAACAGATGCACCACAGGATTTTTTAGTCGTAGATGGTTAACAATTGCCTTGAAAAAAAATGTGAAATTTTGAATCGCGCTGACCAAAGTCGCTTTTCTCGAAGCGTGGTATAAACAAACACAGAGCTGCCAAGTTCTTAAAACGGAGAATCTGAGGCTTAAAAAGGACCGCATGAAATAGAGCGACCCTGTTTCTGCTTGAAATCTCCTTGCCACGCCGACTCACGTAGCCTTTAAAGTTTTCTGTAATTCAAGTTTTTTTAATGCTGATGTTGTGTCAATTGTCATTCCCACAATGCAAATGTTATCGAAGGCCATCACAGATACAACCATTGTTAGCTGTTGTGTAACTGGCTAGACATGCAAGCGACCAACTATACGTAAGTAAGTTAAGTCTGTTTTAAATTAACAGTAGGTTTTGCCAGGTCGTGAAGGTAGGTTAGTCATTTGTATATGTTAGGTATCAGTGTATGCTATACCAGTAAACTATACTAGTTTTGTCATTAGTTATCCTTATTATATAAGTTATGTTAGCCTTGTAAGTTAAGTACGCCATGTTATTACTGTAATTTGTAAGTATTGTATAAAAAAACACTAAATAAATAAATTTGAAAAAAAATATTCTTTCTCTGTTTTGATGTCAAGACCCGAACAACAGTCCGGACTGATTGTTCTAAGGTTGTGGATATCGTCAATTGTCATCTCAACAAAAGAAATTTGAACCGCGACAGTCCAGATTAAAACTGACTAATGGCCAAAGTTTATCACAGATCCATCGACTCCTGAAAAATGACCAAAGTTTATCACAGACCCATCGTCTCCTTGTTATTGTGCAACTGGCTAAACATCCGTACGACCCATGGGGAACGGGGGAGGGGGGGAAGTCGTGCGACCAACTGCTTTTGTCAGTGTCTGTCACAAAAATCCTTCTACTCCGTAGAACAGCAGAAATGTAATAACTAGGAATCTGTATCCTTTTTCATCTCATTGTCCAGTAAAGGGCCAGCCTCTGAAATCTCTTTCTTAACAACAGTTTCAGAAATTATTTCTTTATTTCTTTCACCGAGATCGCCTACGCAATCGTCGTCCCTGTTGCCTACGTCATCTTCGTCGTCTCTGTTATCGTCGCCGTCGTCGTCACGTTCGTCGTCGCTCGTATCATCATCATCGTCGCCACTTTCGTCGTCGCTATCACCGTCTCCGTCGTCGTCACCTTCGTCGTCGCTTGTATCATCCTCGTTCCCACTTTCGGAACTGTCATTGTCGCTTTCAGTTCCACGTGTCCCGCATATATTTTCAGCGGAATTGGTTTCCTCCTCTTCCTTTTGAACCAAACATGCGGCCAGTTCCAGTTCTTCTAACTGCCAAGACAAATCGCCTTTACTCATTTGGACCTAAACGACACGAAAGGAAAACTTCAAATTGACGAGTTTTGCTGCTCTTTTGCAACCATTTTACTCAAAATACCAAGTCACATTTTTCTTTCTGGCAGCTAATATGGAGAATATGGCTTCAATTACTGAGAGGCGAAGGAGTTGTAGAGTCTTTAAAGTTTTCCGCCCCTGACTCTTTCAACTCGCGAAATCTGATATTTGAATTTCCCTCCTGGCTGGTACCACCACATACGTTCAGAAATAGGTTATGGCAAAAGGCCCATTATTTTGTCTTGGTGATGGATATTTAGCCCCATTTAAAGTTCGCTTTTTACCACTATTGCGAATTCGCCCCTTGAAGTAAAACAAGTTCGCCCCCATCTTTACCAGTTTGCCCCCTAATCTTTAAATTTTGGAAATCAGTTAATTAATACTCTCTTCCTCATAAATTCGCCATTTCTCACGAATTGTTTTCTGTACAAGGCATCGCGTGTAATTCAGCAACAACTGTACTTAGAGAGAAACAGGCACGCGCCGAATGATTTTCGCGCTGGAGTCCTGATCAAAATGTAGGACCTTCGGCCACAGATTTCTTTGATTTCCGACAAGACATCTTTACTCTTACAGTAATTCTCGCCACCCAGCTCTATAAGAGACAAAAGGAACACTGCCGCTCCTTGCAACGGATACCGGATTAAGATCGTGCGAACAGAAAATAGGAGTCAGTCTCGTTCGTAAACTTAAAGGCAAATACAATGATTGTCAAATACCTGTTCGAGGTTTTTTGCTAAAGACGAAAGCTTCTTACGGCTGTTTCAAGAAAAAAATAATATGGTAACGAGGCAACGCATTGACGAGGCAAGCTCCCAAACCCCGATAAAAAGCAGAGACTGCCAATCGATCATGCAAGTGTAAGGATACTTCTAAATAATATATTTTTTGTTGAATATATTTGGAATTACACCTTGTCAACGTCATCTTTCTGGGAAAAACCCTTCTGGAATAGAATTTCCCTTTAACTCTTTACAACTTCCTTAACGAGTGCCCTTCTAATTCAATTCATATGGCAATTACTGGTGATGATAACAAGTCTATACCCGAGTCTACGTGGTCAATGCATGACATGTCTGCTATTTGAAAAGAGGACTTTCCAAAGCAAGCAGAAAACTTGCCGAGGAAAACTTGCGGCTTAGAGATTGTCATCCGGGATTGCTGGTTTTGCTTTACTTTGCATTCCTGTTGGTCTAGAACACTTTCGGATACCCTCTCAACCAATAAGATACAGAAGTTAAAACCAATCGTGATCTTGGTCGCTCGCGTCTTCCCGCGTCTTCCCGCTCTTTTCACCTTGAGAGTTCTCATTGGCCCCTTATGATATTTTCTGAGCTCTGATTGGCCGCCGTGGTTTCCTTGGATTACGAGACACTATCAAAAGACGCTCTCACACAGCCTTAGGAATCAGTATTTGGAAACGCTCGGCCTCCGAGCTACAATACACAGAGATAAATATGACTCTAAAACATCTTACCTGGCTTTTTGAATCCAAACGCAGTAGTCGGTCAAATAGAGATCATTCAACAGAAACCAAGGGTCTTCTTCACGACACAGGGCATGGAGTTCCAATAGACATCTCAACACCTGTCGACGACCTGCCAAGGAATGAAGTATTTGACCTCTAACTCCCCATTGTAATGTCAACATTGGCCCAATGTTGTCAATACTTATCCTGGCTTCTACAGCATGACACGACTAAGAATATTGCTACTCCCCCTAGATGGGATTCACAGATTCCCCCTTCCCACTTCATTTGCCCAAAATTGTTTACAATTTCATGGTAATCATTGGAATTTCCGCGAGGAGAGGGCTGTTGGAAAACTAAGGCGAAGGCTTCTTTTGGCTTTCTGAATCTCATCCGTTTTTTGTTCAGAATAAAGTCTGGCTCAAATCAGAGACTACATCATCTATAAAATTTCCGAATCTTGATTCCGCAACGTTAAAAACAGTAACTATTATGCTTCACACAAAAAAGACACAACGGCTACATACCAAGGGAAAATATCTTTTTTGTGTCCTCAACAACTGCAGTAATCAAAGACCAGTGTCGATAAAGAGGATATGATAAAGATCGGCGAGCACAAGAAATTATGACATCATGGATGCTGTTGAAGGACTGAGAAAACCAAAAATATGTATTCAAGTCTGGTCTTATATGAAGGAATTTTCCAGGATGGGTCCCCCCCAGTAATCGTCTTACTTGCATTTTAGGAGGGGTGGTATGCGAATGTGATGTCAAATGCTTAAGGACCCCTGGCTGCAGCCTGGCTTGGATCACCGGCCGCTGTTTGAGAAATAAGACCCCCCCTTCCCTCCCCTCTCCTCTTCTCTGTACCAAAAAGCAGACACGAGGGAATGGCAGAAATCGAGCTAAGCTGTAACCCTGTTTTGTACCACAATTCTTTGCATGCTTACTAACAGTCTTAATCTCAGTAAAGGAGGTCTATCTTAACGTGTTTTGACAGGAACTTCCTGCCCTTGAGGCGTGCTCGGCTAAAATAATGACAAGAGTATTATTCCCCGTGTGGGCTCAGAAGTTTTTCATGTAAATATATAAGTATAAATTTTTAACTTAGATATGAAATAGATAGAGAGGTTTTTTTTCTTTTTGCACTATGTCTATAAAGGTGTTCTGCAAATATCTGTCATTTCAATGAAAAGTGTCTTACTTCAAACCACGAGAATGTAGAACTTATCCGTGAGATGGTCCAAGGTGATTCAACCTGGCAAACAACATTTTGTAAATCACTATTAACTTAGATAAAATCCTTTGCACTAGATAAACAGAAGGGATCCTTTTGGTTGGGTGTAAAATGCAGTCAAGCTTCAGTAGCAATACTTAGTGACATTCAGCTTTGATCATTTCTTCAGGCTATGATTTTGAGGGTGTTTCAAATAAGGGGGATGGAGCTGCGTGTTGACATAGATGAGAGGTAAATAAAACATCTCGAGCTTGAGGTGAACAAAAAAACTTCTAGAACCAAGGTACTAGTACACCCTGTATTTTTCAATTCTTTACCGTATTTTCTCCTTCTGTAGTCCGATGATTATATGCATATGCATAGACGATATCAACGAGACCAAGGAATAGTGAAAGTTCTTCTTTGTCGTCAAGAAGGTTTGTAATTAGTTAAGGGCACTTAACCGTAAAGAAATGTTTGTAATCAGTTACTAAATAAATGCATACATTGTAAAACCTAGATGTATAAAAGATAGAAAGTAATAAAAGCAATTGCAGAAAAAGTTTAAAACTGACATTTTCTCATAGTATAAAGATAACTATTACTGTAAACAAATAAAAATATTATAATCAAGGATTTTAATGGAAGAGGAAGTGATTGTTGGTGGATACATGTATATTGTATTTATATGCACTAGGCTCCAATTCAACAATTTTTAAATTAATATTAGCAACTTTTCTTCAACACTAACTTAAAGCTGGATATTTTATTGTTTTCAACTAGTGTGCACTGCAGTAGCAGTTCTTTTCTCTCTTTTTTTTTTTCTTTTATAAAATCACTTTTTAACCCAAAGCTACCAGCCAAACCTAAGTTGTTTCACTGAAAGAAGCGAACACTACTTCTCCAAACTAACCAATCAGTTGGAAAAGCACTTATCAGTAGTTTTTTAATTATTTTAATGGATTATGTTTCCTATGAGTTTAAGGATATAATCTTTATTTGGAAGTCTCCTCAACTGGTCTTTCTCCTCATCTGTGAACTGAACTACAAAATAAAGACAAAATTTAGCTCGCAAACTGATTGCCCATTAAATGACATACATAACGTTCATTGTGTCTCCCTGGGTTAAAAAGCTATGTTTTTCCATGATCTAGAACACATTTGTGATAATTCATGTCAGAATTAGGTTTGAATTTATTTCATTCTTGTAAAATTGCATATTAGGAAAGAAGATTTGGGCTATTTTGACTGTGCCATGATAGTTTCCAGCTCTCAAGATCTAAGGTGGAATTTTCCCTTCTTGGTATTACACGCGTCCTTTCAAGAGAGTTTGGTGTTTAATCAAGACAAAACTTACCTACCTGCGTCTAGCTTAATGATAAAATCACTTCTGTTTTCTCAATACCCGTTTTCTGAATAATGCACTGGAGATTATTTGACTTTCTTGTGATCATCAGTTCTAAGTATTGAATGGTTAAAACACTTTCTTTTAAAGAATCCTATTAACGATGGTCATAATAGCAAAGAATACCTGTTTTCTCTTCTTGCTCACTTGGATGCTCTGTGTTATCCTACAAAATAGTTTCCAAATTCAAAAAAGTTGATCACTGGTTGAGGAAATGGTGAAGCCATCAGTAACAATAACTAGCCAAACCCTATCTTGATGACAAAATGACCAGCTCTCAGTTGGCTTGTTAGCTCAGTTGGTAGGGTATTGATCACAGAGATCATGGGTTCAAATCCTGCACACGCCTAAAATATTTCTAGGCCCTATTGTCACTATTGCTTAAGAAGTGTTCATCATTGTGAAGATTGCCACCAGGTTCATTATTATCATCATCTCAGAAAGAAACATCATTTTGAGTTTGTGCACTATCTTTAATCATACCAGATAAAACAAAGATCATAATTCGGTGGTTGTCCTGTGATCTTTATGTGCTTAACAGATGCATTTGTGTCACAGGACTCTCTGACATGATTACACTTTAAAGAAGTAGTACCTCAAAAGAGTTTTGTTTGTGCTGTTGCCATTTAACATCCCAAGGTGGCTTGTAGTCCAAGAGATGCTGAATTTGATCAACATTGAAATAATCTGCCCTGATATGGAAGAAGTTAAAGTAACTTATGGTAGCTGTTCATTCAAACAAAATGGAGTGGTTTGAATATGTACGGTACATGTGCCCACTGCCTAGAAATGAACAATTTCATGACAATAATTGGCAAATGGTAAACACCACAGCGTACACTATTGAGTTATGGATGCACGCAGGAGGTTGCTAAGCACAAAAGAAGTGTAAGAGTTGCTCGAGGCGATAGCCGAGAGCAACTCTAGCTTCTTGAGTTTTTTTCTGGTCGCGTAAGATTTGTTAAATAAAAGGGAACTCTTTAGCTACAATGTATCAATGTTATGTTATAAAACAAATGGTAAACACCACAGCGTGCACGATTGAGTTATGGATGCACTTGGGAGGTTGCTAAGCACGAAAGAAGCGTAAGAGTTGCTCGAGGCGATAGCCGAGAGCAACTCTAGCTTCTTGAGTTAGTTTCTTGGGAAAGCTACCTTATAAGTAACACCCAGAAAAACTACCTTAAAGGCTCTCCTTTGTATAGTTTCTAATTTGGATGACAAATATCGTTTAGCGGCCTTACAACAAATATAGTCTATGTGGTCATTCCATTTAAGATCGTCTCTGATTTTAACACCAAGTAATTTAAAAGCTAAGACACGTTCGAGCCTGTGGAATAACAGTCTTCGGGTACTCTATAAAATTTATCAGCATTTCGTTACACTTCCGAGGGTTGAACCTCATCTTACGGTCAATACAAAGTGAGTGTGTGTCCCTAACAGCCAAATCGAGAAGGCTTATTCAGTTGCGAGGCAGAATTTCTACAACTGTGGTAGCATCAATATATTTTGCTCTCACATCCCAATCCCTCAGGAGCCTATTTATCATGACTGAGAAAAGGGTGACACCCATCTTGGTCCCTTGGGGTATACCTCCATGGGTATACTTCCAATCCGATAAAACGTTTCCGATGCGCACGGCTTGAGTTCTATTTGTTAAAAAAGATCTCATCCAACTGAATAGCACTGGGTCCACACCGAGCAGTGATAATTCCTCGATAAGGATATGATAGTATTGGGCATTTGTTTCACAACTGTGTACGAGATCTACGGCTCCCTCGCTTCCCACAGCTGTGGCATTTAAGACCCAACGAGAGGGCAACTCAGCGTAAGCTTCTTCGACCCTGCACGTCTCCTAGCCTTGCGAATTACCCTGGGCAGTCGAGGGTTCTGATAATGCTTCTGTCCCCGAACTTAATGGAGACTTGCATTTTCTGTGCAAACTACATCCATGCCACTAATACTTTAAATCACTAACAGACTTAAATCAACTCCACATAGAGGCGAGCAGCACCATACAAGATGGCGAACAGCAGTATTTACAAAAAGCCAGTGCTTTGTCGTGTGACATTATCTGAACAGCTTCCGAACGAATGGCGAAATCTTAAAGTGCATTCATTTTCAAATTATATTTTCTGAAATTTTGTACAAGGAGGAAGGCTTATCATTTTTCCCTGAGGGTAAAACGTTCATTCTGTGTACTGCATTCTTCATGCGCGGGATCGATTCCTCGTAATAAAAATAGCTCCGCAATGTGGGGGCTATCAATTACTGGTGGAAGCTCTTGTTGGAACCACTATTGTATTAATGCGAACACCTCCAGTTACCACCATTTTTGTGAAACCCTGTTTGAACTGTTAGTTAAACTATGCAATCAAGAGCTGTTGTGATGGAGCGGTCCAGTAAGTGTCTGTAGGCACCTGGGGTACCCAACTGGACTTTTCCACAGAAAACTACCAAAGTTGGCTTAACGTCACGTTGGCAAAAAAGAGTTAATTATAGCGTAGTGTGTTATAGTCGAATTTTCAGTCCCAGCTTGTTCGCTGAAGCTGGCCAAAAAGCTAAAAGGGGAATTTAGAAGTCATATACAATACATGATAGCTCATGGTTAAACCCACACAGTCGGAGAACTTTGCTGTTGTCTCCTGTCAAACTGTGACCTCTACTGCGAACACGCGCAAGTATTTACGACAAAAGGCTTCTATAGTATACCAGCATATTCTAACTTATAGTTCTCAGCTCAACTAAATCTGGCGCTCAAATTTTTAGAGTCAGAACGCTTCGCGAAAACAGTATCGCAATGTAAAAAGTCAGTATGCTTCGGGCTCGCAAATAAAAACGTGAGAGTCGTCGCTGGCGCGGTGAGGATCGGAGAGCACCAATCAGAACAGATGCCATTTGAACTTTGGCCAAGTCTAGGTTAGCCAATCAAAGATGAGTAAAATTTTCGATCCAGTCACATCATATGAATATAGCGTCCGCGTGGCATGGATCAAGTTTATCATAAAAGAGTCACGATGGCAGACAACTGATGTTAGGTCTCCGTCAACTACCAGGAGCGCAGCAAATGCCAGGAACTCATCAGGTTCGTCGATGAGAACAGCAAATTCAACGAAAAGCACAGCAAATTTAGCGAGAAGCACAGCAAGTTTAACGAAAAGCACTGCAAGTTAAAATATGGAGACCATGGTAAGTTCAGTGATAGCCACGGAAAATTCAATGGAGGCAACAGCAAGCGGAATTGTTTCTGAAGCAACTACATCGCCAAGGCGTTCAGGCAACGGAGACTTTATAGGCTATGTTCACCAGTTGTCTCCGATAAAACGTAACCAAAAAACACTATTGACTATTCTACACTGCTGTTACAAACTAAAGATGGAGAGCAGCAAGAAGCGTTGCTGTACTCTAAACACAAAAGGCCGCTGTTGGTGGATAGCGAGAAACGTCGTACGCCTGTAAAGATCTAACCCTTCACCTACACTTCAGATGGCGAGAAGATAATCATAAATGACATGACCAAGATATCAGTACCTGGGCAAACTGAGTACTCATTTCAGTTCAAAGAGAGCCTGATGCCGGCGCGTACGCAGCCCGTTTCAATTGAAGACATACTAAGTCGTACCAATGAATGGGAGAATGTCACATTGAGCGGAAAAGTAGTACATGTTGGCGACATTTCAACGGTTGGTGCGAAGCAGTTGAAATCGGCGGAGACTACGTTTGCAGATTCCACTGGAACTATAGTTGTAGATATATGGGAACAGCATATTCCAATGATTGAAAACGGGAAAGTTTATCGTATTGCCCCTGTTAAAGTGCGTTCTTGGGCTGGAAAGAAGAAACTTTCTACTACTGTACGTTCAGTAGTAACAGAAATTATTGCTGATGACACACTTTCAAAGGTGTTCGTTTCCGAAGAAGATCTGAACACAGTAGACTGTAATGAAGTAACGGTGAAAGTGTCAAATATTCACTCAGTTGAGGCAGTTGGAACATTCATTCATTGTTTAAATAAGTATTCCTCAAAACGACTTCTCCAACCCTTGGCGGGAAAAATAGTGCACTGTGACAGGTGTGGATACACTATGATATCTAGCAATTGTACTAAACAGGTCTGTGCAAAGATTGTTATCCAACTTGAAAGTGGCGAGCAAGGCAATTTAGCGGCATTTCAAAGTGGTTTGAACAGCATCTTTGAAGGAGAGATTTCTTCGCTGTCAAAAACCGACGTCGCAGAAAAGCTTCTACTTTTAGAGGAGGTAATTATTCGATATAATTCTGATACGCAAGTTATCACAGGGCTGCTGTTGTTGAAATTGTCTTAAATGAAAGCAAAAGTTATTCACTTTTATTAAATTTTGAAATGGAATTACGAGTTGCGTTGCATTGCGTTGCTGAATTACGTACTGGAGAAAACGAATGATGTAGTTGAAATTGGTGGATACTTATTTCAGGTGGCATTGTTGACACTACTATATTCAGGAATTTAAAATTTAAGTCAATTTAGATGATATCTTGTGGCATGTTACTCTTTTCAAAATCAAAACGAGTTGAGTTAGTTTTGAAATCGCTACAATAACAGGTCTCGTTGAGTTCTAACTTGCTTGAGAAAACCAATAGGTTTATAATCGTTAACTCGGAATAACTAGCTGTTCCAGGCTGGACTTTTTTCGTAATTTGGCGAATAGTTAGTTTTTCAGATATTTTTGAGATTATTCAGGAATTAAAATTGAAGCCAGTTTAGATATGTTGTGTTTGCTTTGCTAAAATGTCACTGTCACGTAATGCGAAGGAAAGTGTTCTCTCCATTTTTTGTTCTAACCCTGTGCCACTTCAGCAGAAACCATTCTGAAATGCGAGGTACCTATGTTGCCTGAGCGAAGCGTCTGTTGAGAAATGCATTTTTCCCTGCCTTATTACCTTTTGCACGTATTTTTGTAAATAAACTTTTGGTGTCCTAGATAAAAAGGGTTGTTTTGGCTTGATGGCATGTGGATTGAATAGACTAGAACTTCCGGTGGCCTTTTGTAATAAAATTTATGCAGTTTGAATGCTTGGCTATTATTCATTAATTAACTCCCTGAAATTCCTTGAAAGAGAGACTTGTAATAAAGGAGTTTATAACTGGCTTCAAAAATGGATGGAGGGTGAAGTTAAATCCTGGTGACGAATGATATTAATCTGATCTGAAATGAGGGGAAATGTACCTCCCTAAGTACTTAGATGACTTTGGCATACCAGGTAGCCTGCATGTCAGGCATTCAAGAGAGATAAAGAAAACTAGAAGTGTTTTTGAGCTCCTAGTTTTCTTCCCTCTCTACTACCTCTTTGAATGCTGGTGTAATTCAATGCCGCTGGACTGTAAAACAGTGGGTTGTATGAGAAATAAGAATATCAACACCTTGCATTCTTCTCATGCTTATGCTAAAAACAATTATTTGATGAGGTTTTAGTGATGGCCAGAATGATCAAGGTCTCGGTAAGTGTTATCAGCCAAAGGTCGAGGCTGATAACACTTACCGAGACCTTGATTATTGTGGATGTAACAAAAACCAAATCTAATAATTATTATTAGACATTGATTTAAAGGAAATAACAAAATGCATTATGTTGAAGAACTGAATCAACCAGTGATGTTCTTATTTCGCTGTGTGAACTTGACATTGCTTTTGCAGAATAATCTGCTAACAGATTAATGAATAATTTGTAGGTTGCACTGTTTCCTAGAATTAACTGTAGGCTTTTAGCCAATGAGAATACAGATGATGACTACAATGTATAATAAATGGCATTGTTGTCTCCAGGGGGGACCATGACTTCGCACATTTCTGCAGATAGCACATGATGGTCAATTATTAATGTCAGTTTGTTAAGAGAATAGGATCTATTTATATGATTGCATCTCAACAAGAAAACTGCTATCATTGTTAACTTCAAGCTGTCAAGTTGCCTGGAGTTTATGGTAAATTTATTATTGAGGCATTTTAATTTATAGCCTTATATTATATGACAGAGATAAAGACAGAGATAAAGACATTTATTGTAGTAGTAGTATCCAATCAGTGTGTTTAATACTCTTCTGTTTTGATGACTACTTGCTCAGTTAAATAATGTCAGGCACTGTAGATTTCATTAACAATAACAAAGAGTTTCTACTGGATAGATTCCATGAATGTGCCGTCCTTGCAAGAGGCCAGCACTCAATTTCCGAACAGTTTGATGTTGGATGTTATCATAATGTCAGCATATGGAAAGTTGCACCAAAGAGTGCTTCATTTCTTTGATAGTAGTCAACACATATAATGTTCTTGTCGAGTCGATCACTTAAAATATTGTAGGGCCTGGATTTTCCTCCACATCATTTGCTTGCCTTATAATCAATGGAATATAAATATTGTAGAATATCATTTGTGTGAACCAAAATTTCGCTTCGTTCCTCATTTTGTATTTCCCAAGCACTTGCTTCAACGTTGGTAAGTAAAACACATTTAAATACAACATCATAAACGTTATGTTCCAAAATCGTCCTATCAGACGTGATAAAACAGCCTTTGTCTTAACAAAGCTGTCATGAATGCCAATCCTTGACCGATATTGTTCAATTGAGATGGACCCCATGATATAATGTCGAATAATCGAGATATGAGCGAAAATTTCGATCCAGTATTCTTTTCTCGGCGTCTACTTCGGGCTCTATCAGTGAGTTTTCAGTAGCTATATCAGCACTATAAAGTGCTCCCTCAATGAGGATTAAGCCGAGTAAAAAACATTGGCTTGCGTAGGCGTAAAAGCCTCTTTTGAACTGAAGTGCAAAAATGCACAGGCCGCACTGACTTCGTGCTATTAAGGCTACGCTGGTTAGCTTGACTCCAAGAATTGCTGTAATGACGAGAAACTGCAGCACCAGCGGAAAATAGTAAGATTAATATTAAAAAACACTAACAACATGCGCACAGGAATTTCGAGGCTATCGCCGAAATTCAGAAGGCTTGACACTTACTTTACAGTCGCTCACAAATTTACGCTTAACTACGATGGTTAAAAAATTTTGGTAAGCTAAAGCAAAAATAAAGAACAGCTAAAGAATGAAACTTACCTTCGAAACACCAACAATGTATACTGGAGACAAAAACGCAAAACTTGCACAGTGTACGCATGAGACAGCCCCAAAATGGCCGATTTACGACGCTGATTCACAGGAGCATATCAGTCCCCTCCCTCGACAAATAAATTCGTACTGATTCCTACCACCACCGGGTGCGGCTAATACACAATTCCTCCCAGATGACCCTGCGATCCCGACACGCAGACTAATAAACCCCCCGATGGTAGCGTAGTGGAGGTTGAAGCCCCCACAAAAATGAAGTGATGTATCTGATCAAACAGCTATCTATAGTTGAGACTGTGTCATCGTAGCTTTACGACTTTGAAGCCCTTTTCTTTCAACTTGAGTATTCTTATGCACATTTCCTGTTCGTTTGTGAGGTCTACAAGGGCGTATTTTGATCATGGATGGAGCGAAAGGAAGGAAAACCACTTTGATTATTTTGGTCACTGCACACCGACCGACGCCATTTTGATAATTGTGTTGACTTAATATACTTAGTCAAAAGTGTTGCTGTATTTTCCACAAGAAAGGACAACTGGTATCGCCCCTTCAAGGTTGATTTTGGGTAAAAGCTACGAACACAAAGAAGGGAGTACGGTTACAGTCAACTGGGAGGGCAAGAAAATACAAGCGGAGATTATAGCTGTGGGTGGTAAATCTTACAACCTTTTTCCCATAATTCTTTGCTAGACAAACAGCGATTCTGTTTGCCATTTTTTTAATGGGCTCCACGCACATCACACCAAAAAAATTAATTTAGGGCACACTTTGTTGGTCCTCAAGTTTTTACATTTATTACTACCGAACTTACTATGATTGTGTACCAGCTTACAGAAAACGAAGAGATTCTAAATCAAAAAGACATTGAGTGGTCTTCCAAGTTTATTTCTGCAACTGAACCCGATCCAATTTCCAATCAGTCCAAATTACCAGTCGAAAAATAGGAAGAAAGCCAGCAGCCACGGAGAACTCAAGTCAATTCAAGGGTTCATGAGGTAGTTACCGTTCATTTGCATTTACAATTTCGGTGAAAAAAAATTCCACATGTTAACGACACCATGTAATTGTCCATTAAGTAATAGAGAACTTAGGCTGAATCAAATTGAATGATATTTCACGCATAGAATTGATTTGAGTTGTGTAAGGAATTATAGTCGTTTCATCAACGTTCAGTTCGCAGACTTCTGATGGCCGCCAGTTTGCAAACCTAATACGTTCCACGTACGTAAAATTAATGTGGTACGTAGCACAACTTGAGTGCGAGACGGTTGCATTCTCAACAGAAGATTCAGAACGAAACAGGTACCTGCTGAAATTTGTACTGAATTGAAATTAACATTATACCATTTATTTTCGAGACCGAAAAAATTACCAACAACGCACATGGTGTGGGAAACTGTGCCCCATCGATACATTTCAGCGGGGCTTATAACTTACCATAAGTAAACTTAACGAATCGTAAAACAGTATTTTGATTTATGATAAAACTTTCTATAACGAGCTCAGTGGTAGGAGTTGGTGTGGGTGTCTGACTGTTTGATGCTCCTTGGATAAGATAATAATTACCACTGAAGAGAAAAACACCACTGATTTTTGATAACTCTTTTTTAAGGACGACGTCATCCATAGCAAAGCTAACTAAGGATACGGCAAGGTATCAATTGAAAGGAATTTTGCGATCAATAAAAAGCCATAAGATATGCTTCTAACCTTTTAATTGTAGAAATTAAATAGAGTGTGTGACATAACAATAAATACAGTTTTTTTGTGTGATTTTTGTAGAGTACAGAAATAAACGCTCATACATCTAATAATAATAATAATAATAATAATAATAATTTATTTCTTATATAGCGCTACTTACAATAACAGATCAATAGCGCTTTACAACTGATATCTCTAAATATTAAAATCTCATCTAATTAAAAAATAAATAGATAAATAAATAATAATTACATATTACAGTTAAATTGGCTATATAGGATTCATAATCTACATGATCTACATCCATTCAGTTTTCAAATAAGAATTCCGTTTTACCACGACGAAGTTGTCAGTCTACTAAAACGAACGCTCCTCATAAGCGTTCCCTTTTTTTCTCGTACGAACCGAAACCACATAAGAAAATTAGTAATCTAAATTTACTCACCCTGTTAAGACGGTTTTCTCCGTTTACGACAAAAGCCTTTAAAACTTAAAGCAAAGCAATAAATTTGAATATCAATGCAATCAATTGTTTTCAAATAGCAATGGCTCGAAAGTTAAACAAAGCAATATGAGAGCAAAATGCATGTGAACTAAAGGACATCAGTTACGGAGTCAATAATATCGACATACGGGATACTTCAATGGTGATCAATACCACACTACTAATCCAATACCAAACTACAAAAAAATTACCAAATTTCAAATATCCTTGGGAGGATTCCCTACTAGATTTTCTACAAAAAAAAAATTTACGGCGGAATGTTTGCACTACAACAGCTTGCAAATTTAAAGAGTATAAACGGGTCGCTTCTCAAGTTTGTTTTGTTTTTTAAATGTTTGGATGTTATTTTATCTCTTTCTATCCTGTTTTAATCAGTGAAGGACACTTAAGTAATATCTACCCAAGTTCTCGTACTCTGAATCCACCTGAATTGATTAATTATTTGTATCTTTAAACAATTAACTTAATGAATTATTTATTATCTAAAACAAAGATATCATTTGATTCTTTAACATGGAAAGACCTTAAAATCATTGCTGTAATCACGCATAGTTTAGCACCGAGAGGTGACAGAAAGGTACCCTAACGGCGAGTACTGGACCATTTTCCCAATCTTTTAGCAGCAGCCTTCTTTGCAACTTCCTCACTCGGTCCTGCATCTTCATCTCCAAGATCTTCAACCCTGGAGTATTTTTTGTTGTCATAAGCTCCCAGATTAAGTAGTTCCTCATATGTCTGGGGTGGAAAGCAAGAAATAAGGGTTGTACATTTGCTGCACAGCACTATATCACTATGATGTTAAGCTGAAAAGTAAAGTTACTTCCACAGTGGACTGAGAACCTCTGTGATTTTAGGAGGGATTTATAAACTGAAAATCGTGAAATGAGCGTAGACGGCATAACGAGCGTGAAAACACCACTGACCAGGGATCTAAATGGTCCTAGTTGAGCCGTTTACAGCGCTATGGGGAACAAAACCAGTACAATCAAGCGCTGCTCCCGAAACTAAATGGTGTCAAAGTACTGAAAAATCCACGAGACTTCAAAATTCATAGAATGTCAGCAAGCTTTCAATTCTTAAAACAAACCTCTTCACGAATGTATTTGTCCATTCTTTGTCGCAGGTTTTCAAACGGAGGACGGAAGTCAGGGTTAAAATTCCAGCACCGTTTCATCATATCATGCCTGAAATTAAACAAGGATGGTCAATTCTCAACTACGTTTTTTGGACTATGCGAAGAATTGGAAGAAGTTTCTTTTACTGGAACCCTTTTAACGAAAAAAATGGTTTAGGTTTGTTTTGGGTCATGGAACATATCGGCACTATTTCACTCGCTCTGATCTCGTCGAAGTACGTAGACACACGTTATCACAGCTGAATACCTTATGCTCTTAGTTCACACTTTTAAAAGAAAACAGCTTTTATATTCATTGGTTAATTATGCCACTGCAAATAATTCTACAAGAAGAACGTTAATTGTGATGTACTGTGTTGAAATTTAGGCTATACATTAGAAAACGTCGATTTCGCACCAGAGAGGTACAACTCACAGTTTTTTATCAACATGATCAGGCTTTGGCAGCTGATATCCTTTTGTGACCTCTGCAACCACCCTGCCTTCTGACCATCCATCGTATGGAATTCCTCCTATTCAGGCATAAGGACGTGTGCATGTGATATTTAACAATTATTCGCCGAAGGCGAGGTGAATATCGTCGAATAATCCCCGAGACGAAGTCTAGGGGATTATTCGACAATATTCTCTGAACCTGAGGCGAATAACTGTTTTAGTATAATTTCAGAGCTGAACAACAGAGAAATTTCTAAAATAACACTTTAGTAACATTTATTAACATTTGATTTTAACATTTTATATAAACCGCGTGGAGCGGTTTATATAGCGTCATCTAAGGAACCGCTCGACCAATCAGATTGCTGGAAACTCTTTGCCCAGCTCTGAAATTATACTAATACTGAATATATCACTAATAAAGATGTTGAAATTGTAGTCAGTGAGCCATAATTTTAATAATTTATTACAATTGTAAACATCTATCAGGTCAAATAAAAGTGCATATAAACATGTTCCACGAAATTGCTGTGGCTGAGACATCGCGCTCCTTTTCGACATCATTTTAAACAAGAAAAAATTCCGCATTTAATATAGCTTGATGATCCCCAAATCTAAATTTTCCTTAATCTTGCATATACTTTTACATAGCTTGATGATGCTCAAATACAAATTTTCCTGAGTCAATGTAGTTTAAAGTTTTTTCGTTTTGGTTCGGTTTTGATGGTAGTCTCTAACAAGTGAACACTGTGGAAGCCTTCTACTTCTTGTTTCATTTCATTTCATGAGATTAACTATCGATAAATAGCTTGCTACATATTACAATGAAAACAGAGTTAATGAAATTTGATTTTCAGGTGTAAAAAGCAGATGATCTTTACTTAACACGGGAGTTGTCCTAAAAACGACAACTGTCGTACTTTTTGCCTGGAGGTCATACAACTCGACCGGAACTCATTAATAGGGTTCATTTTTACAAGAGTAGTTAAACTGCTTGATCAGTCTTACAAGACTGGGACACTAATGAACTAACTTAAAGCAAGAGATTGTAAACCATCTATATTATCTTGTTCAAGGACATTTTCAGGAGTGAAAGGCGTGGAAAAAAGTAAAAACAAACCTTTATTATAAATATTCTTATTGAACTTAGTTTGGCTTACCAAGGGTAACTATTTCATACAGAACGATTCCATAGGACCACCTGGTGAACACATCAGAAATATTCCACAGTTAGTGCCGAGTGAATTTTGGATGTGAAGTAATAAAAAAAAAAATCAAATTGGGTCATCATTTCGTTAAGGTGATGGAAGAATATACACGATACATACACATCACTCAAAGTGGAAAGTCCGGCGAGGTTTCCCAGCAGAATTTCTGGTGCAGTCCATTTGATTGGCAAACATCCCTGCGGAAAAAAAAAAAACATTAAAACTTCTCTAAACTATCATTATAATAATGTTATTTAATTTGTTTTGTTTCCGTTTGTGATTGTTTTTTGTTATTTTTGCTTTACATTTTTTGTGATAATTTTCTTCAATTGTTCCTGAGTATCTCTTATTTTGCAAAGAAAAAATCAGTGCTAGCGCAAACAAAACCACTGTGAAATGTTGAACACCAAAAGAATAGTCGGTCCTCCATGTACTTCATTGTATGAGAAAATAAAAAGTAGCATTTTAGTAGTTGTCAATTTTTTTTGCGCAGAAGATGAAACAAGTAGGAGAACAACGGCTAACGAAAATGAGAAAAGCAAGAGCTAAAATTTTTTGGGCCCTTGAACGGCGAGATCTATTAGAACTGATGATCTTGGAGAAAATAAGTGCATGATCAAATTAAGATAAAGACTTAATTAAGACGGCCGCAATGGGAAAGGCACATACAGGAGGTTTTGCTCATATGAAAATGATGGATTAGTGCAGAATAAAGAAAGTATCCAAAGGAAACTTCTTTCGGATCAACGCATACAACCTCCAATCGAATGAGTCGGAGACAAATGAGGAAAAGAATAAACTTGAATCAGGAGAAAGGAGAGGAATGAAGGGGGCAACCGAGTAGTAGCGATAGTAACGACTGAAGCTATTTGCAGCATTTGACGAGAAAAGATGTCTGCTTCCCCAGACCTTTATTTTACTTTAAAAATTATCTTCCTTCTTCCGCAAAGTCATATTTTACAAAGTATGAAGCTACCTAATATAATTGTGTAAAAATGTAAAAACAAAAATAAATTTGCCACTCTCCTAAAAATAGCTTTCAAGCAGACCTATTAGAAAAGAGAAAACATGTTTCCTTTCGCGAGACTTTCTACGAACAACCTCAGTGAAATTTATATACCACGATGTTTAGCGTTTTACTTTGTCTTTTTCCCTTTTTTAAGTTAATGTGAACTATGAAAACCATGTTGGTGGTCGAGCTAAGTTAATTTCATGCTGAGAAAATGCTGTCGTTTACAGCTTGCTTCTAGAAAGCTTCATAATAAAGCAACAACAACAACAACAAAAAGCATTTCCTACCTTTTTGGCATTTCCATGGCCATATTTAAAGCTTTGATATGCCATGCCAAAGTCGGTCACTTTGCAAACATAGTTGTTATCGAGGAGAATGTTTCGGGCCGCAAGGTCACGATGAATGATCTACCAGAGACAAAGATCCATGACGTGAAAGCTTTTAAATTATTTGATTTCATGACAAAACGGCGAGATAAAGGTCTGAGCATGTGCGAAGAGAAAAGGGCAACTGGACAGGCCATTATAGTTCTTTGAGGCTGTCAGGACTAAGGCGTTTACCTTCTTAAGAAAAATGGCAAAAATAGTAATGATGATGATGATGATAATTATGATAATCACATTAATAATAATTATGACAGTAAAATGAAGTTTAGATATAGAAAACCAACAGAAGACCGGTTGTATTCAGAAAAACAATATGCTCTTTTCATTACCGTAGTTTCTTGTTACAATTGTCAAGGGACACTCCGTTGTGCTTGTTAGCACAGCGGAGTGTCCCACAACAGGCCAAAATCTAATATGGTTGGCGCATATCCGACCATTTTACCGTTGCATTTATTTTTCTGAGGGTAGTCAGACCTCAGTAGGCATCCTATTTTAGCTGCTCCAACCGAACTATTATGAAAATTACTCTCATATCCTTTTCCTCATTAAAGTAAAAATACCTTTTGGACAAGTTCACACATTCATCAATAGAGTTTAGTTATTCAAACGAGGTCCAACCTAAACCACGGTTTTACACAATCACTGGGCGTCGGGTTTTCTCTATTAGTTAAATAAATGTCCCTCGACTGTAAGTTTTCGGCTTTCTTAGCTTTGATCATAAGAATAAATGCTCACACAAAGGGTTCGGCTAAAATGAAGATAGTTAATAACGCAGTTTTGTTAGACAACGACTAAACTTTGTTTGAATAACCAGCCCTATAAGTTTGACATCCGAAGTGACCTACTCGCGGTAATAAAAGTACCATGGCCCGAAATTGGGTCTCAGACTTTAAGTAAGTGAAACGTACCCACAAATGTTGGTCAGCATCTGAGCTATTGGAAAACAGTTGAAAGGTCTGAGAAATTTGTCGGAGTTAGAATTGATTTATGACAATAATGAAGGAATTCACTTACCCCTCTCGATCCAAGGAACACCATGCCAGCAGCGATTTGTTTGGCAAACATCACAAGATCGTAGTTTGTCAAATCTTGAGCCCTTCCGTCACCAAGATAATACCGATCCCTCACTCCTCGGCATTTTCTGAGGTAACCAAGTAGGTCACCGCATGGCATGTATTCCATTATGAGAATAGGGTGAACTTGAAGTGGCGTAAAAAAAAAAAAGTCAAGGCTCATAACCACAATATCTATTAAAAGTTTCTGAAGAGGACTCATTTTAACGATTTTCCTTCATGAGACTTAAGCCTAAATTTTTGAAATGAGAAAGCAAGACAGCTCGAATACCAAGATTAATGATAGTAGATACTCTGGTCCTGCGTCCAAAATCTTCGTGAAAGGGCTATCGATAAATGTTCTCAAAGAGGAACAGTCTAGCTACTGCGTGCGCGCACACACACATACACACACACATACACACACACACACACACACACACACACACACACACACACACAGAAACAAACAAAACAAAACAAAAAATAGAAACCACAAACTTCGTCTGATCAACGAGCCGTTCTGGTTATGGAGCTCATTCAAGAAGTAGTGTAGTATTTTTAATAACTTATACATAGAAAAACGCTTTACACTTAGTACTTACTTTGAGTTGTAACGCAGCCCATGAACTTTACAATGTTTGGCTGATTGTTTTCACCGATAAGTTTTCCCAGCTCAATTTCTCTCATCAAACATTTCCTTCCCTCCTCTCCAGCAGTGGCTACAACAACAGGGTATGTTGATGAAGAGAATAATTCTGATAAATGCATTCTTTTCAAGCTTGATACTGAGAATTAATCTATTTAGGTTTCAAACCTCACACCTTCCTTTTACCATTCAGATGATTTTAATTGAAACCAGTACGTTACTCAACTCACTGACGAGTTCTCCCTAGACATTGCTGGGTCAGACAGACAGACATCTATATTTATACAGGATAGCCCCTTCAGTGTAGTAAACACTGGTATCAACGGGGGTCCTGTTACCCACCCAACCCACCCCAGGGGAGGACATCCATCACACAGTAATCTCGTGCGTGGGAAATTAACGTCTCCTGCCCCTAACCCTGCAGGAGACGGGACCTCCATTTATTCGTCCCTATCCGAGAAGACTAGAATATCTAACCAATTCTTGATGTTAAAGAAAGGAAGCATATTCTTCTCAGTTAATTTTAAGACCCTGAGTGTTGGTCCGGCCGGTATTGAACTCTCGACCTCCCGCACAGCAGTCCGGCGCTATCCCAATTGAGCTAACCAGGCGGCGGCGGTCGATAGGGTTGGAATCAGTTAACGTTCAAATCCTACCAATGGACTCTTAGTTTTCTTTGTTTAGCATCTTCATGAAAATCATTTTTGTAGCCGCTTTTGTTCCGTATATTGCCGCGAACGGTGAATATCCACGAAAATCCGAACTTTTAAACCAAAATCCTTCACGAGGGCGCCGAGAAAAAACTCGCACTAACTGTTTACAGTGATCAGCCCAAAATTTTTTTTTGTTTTTCAGGCGCCCCCGGCCACGGACCCTATAGTGCAATGGTCAGTGCTGCAACGGCCGGACGACATATATACTTAACGGAACCGGAGTGCAATTATAATCGAATAGAGAGAAAGTAAAAGATATAAAGAGGTGTCAAATCGATGGCCTTGTGGCGCCGTTCAAAGATGCTGCCAGCGCGCATGCGCGAAAACTTAGATGTCCCGTATGGGGACCCAGGCGACGGTCGTGTGTCGCGCATCCAAACCTTGTAAATGCTATCGAAAACCACCGTCCACTCAGTCTGTTGGAATGCCCCCCTCAACCCGAGACAATCTACAACTGGAAAAATGGGAATAAGTCACGTTCTGTTGGAAATAATTGCATTTTTTAACAAAACATAGTTCAGGGGGAAAATAAGCTCTAGCTAGTGGATCCAGTGACGGATTCGCAGGGAAGATCCGGGCCCACCCCTCATCTCACTCCAAATACAAATGCACGGCACAAAAAGTTTTGCAATGACAAGATCGCCTAACTGGCTGATTTTTTTTTATCAATTTGTTTGCCTTTTCTCCCTTTTGTTCAGTGTATATCCGTGAGCGAAGAAGAGTGGGGGTTGTGCGTTGGTCGAGAGATAAGTTTGGACCCCCTCTCCGTATTAAACTTTCTAGAATGCACCCCTGGAATCAATATAAGTATCAACATAACGAATCAAAGGAATCTTACGCGTGAAGCATTTAGCGGCGACTGTTCGGTTTCCAGGCCTTCCATTCGGTGAACTCAGGAGAGCTCTCCATACGGCTCCGAACGCCCCTCGCCCAATGACTTCTTGAAGCAGGACACGGCTCACCTCAATCTCCCATCCATCTACCTCAACATTCAATGGCTCCATCTGAATTGCCTGCTCTTGATCAGGGCTGAAAAGTGGAAACGTTACATACTTTCGGGGTTAAAACAAAGAACGGTGATAAAAAAAAATTTGCTTTTGAAAGCAAAAAAATCATTAATTTGCTAGTAATTTTATTGATTGCCCCGACTTTTACCGAGATAATTGCCCTTGCTGATGATGAGAAGACAAAGTTATCACTAAACTAGAGACCTAACTTATCACAAAACACGCTCGTAACTATTCATTATGTAAGTACACTCCTCAGATCGGACTGAGTAAAAAAAACTACCCCGTTGTTTGTTAAAATGAATTACGGAAACTTTTTCAGTTGTTTAAAAACCGGAAAATTATACTTTAAATTCAAATTTAAAAAACATTGAGTTTTGGGATACAAACAGGTGGAATTCATAGAAACTTTGAGACAAGAAAGAAAAAAATTAACAAACGAACGAATAAGGTTGATTCTATCAGCAATTTATGAAAGTTAAATATGCTGGCATAATTATTATCATAAAAGTAAAATGATATCATCTTTGTTACGATCATCATGTAAGGTCGTGAGTCACGAGGGGGGTCAGAAATACATTGAAATTTTTTGGACAAACTGAAAAAAATGCTTCACAAAAAAACGAGAAAAAAATAGTGATGTTGGTGACTGATAAATATGGGGATAGCCTGGAAAGGATTAAGGCATGAGTAAAAATTTGATGAACAAAAGGTAAAGTAGTTGACTTACAGAGCCATAGCTGCAATTTAAATCGAAAAAAATTAAGAGAGGAGACAAAGAAGGAAAAACTTCTTATCAATGTATTTAAGCAAGTGTTCTTTTAAAATTGCTATACAACGGCAGCATGATTTTAATGTGCACCAAATATCAGCTGAATTGACAAATGTTCTCAAAATACCGACATTAATCATAACAATATCAATAATGATGATAAAAATAACAATGTTAATTATAATATTGCAAAAATTATTCTTATTACTACAATAATAATTAACAAATTGTATTTTCCGCCTGGTCGTTTCATTGTTTTTTCGACTTGAAAGGGTAAGATCGAGGAAACAGTTAAAGTGTGGGGTGACATAAACAAAAAGAAAGTATATGTAACCATTAGCTAGCTTTTGTTACTCTAATCAAAGGTGGCTAAAATAAAACAAAACAACTGAGCTTCACCTGTCCTTCGACGCTTGCAGAAAAAGCAGGCAATTAGCGAAATGACAATCACCACCGCCACTAATCCACCAATGTAATACCACAAAGAATTGGAACCTTGAATGGCTCTTGGAACTTGCTCGGCTAATTGTGTGAAATAAATGTGGTCATTAGATCAATCTCAACGATAGTGCCTGTAATAATAGTCATGTTACCGTCCGGTAACAAACAAACAAACTAGCTAACTAACGAACTAACAAACAGACGATTAAACAAACCACGCAATGATTTTTTTAGCGCGTGTTTTTTTTTTTACTGGGTCTTTTTTCTAAGTTTTATTTCCCGTAACATGAGCACACGCATGAAAATGCTAAAAAAGACAACACGAAGTGTTTGTTAGAACGTAATAGCGGGAGTTGTTTTTATTTATTCATTTGTAGTTTTAGTCGCAATTTAGCTTCCAAGAGTAATAGCGCGGTGTCTGTAGGTCAGAATCAACTGTTTATGATAAAGAACCCTTCAACAGAGACATAAACTATTGCTGGAAAATTGAAACTTAATAAACATGGAAGTTTCTCTCAAATCTCTTTCCAACTTCCGTAATAAATAATTATGTAATAAAAATGTATCATGAGATCATTACTCCTTAGTCATTGGTATATGTAAAGGATATGGATGAAAAGTGGAAGTGTCCTTTTATTCTGGCTTAAACTACAAAAATAACACTTTCTTGAGTTACAAGTTCAATACATGACAGACTACAGTACGAAAATTTACCGGTAACATCGATCCAGAAGGAGGTGTTAGCTTTGCCATAATCATTTTGAGCAGTGCATTCATAATTTCCCTTATCTGTAAAGGTCGCACGTCTAATGACCAAGGTGTTGTTGGTACTAAGAAGCACTCCATCCTTAGTCCAGTTGACATGTACTTCTGGATCACCACGCCAGTAACAATTTTTAATAAACGTGGAGTGAAGCGCAATGTTTACATTCTTGAACTCAAGCTTTATACGGGGTGGAACTGCAAAGCGAATGGAAAATACAGAGATTGTAAATATGATAATTACAGATTCAAAGCCCCCACCTCAATACCCCTCCACCCTCCCCCTCCCCCTCCCCTTCCCCTTTCCTTCCCCTCCCCCTCCCCACCCTGTTCCCCCTTTCCCCCTCCCTCCTCCTCTCTTCTCCCCTTCCTTCCCCCCCCTTCAAATAAATAAATAGAAAGGAAGACGAAGATTAAACAGGCTTTGATTAAATCATGCAATGCTTCCAAAAACCACCTAGGCCAGGCCATATTACTAACTGAGCTCTGACACAATCCCGCAGGAATAGATATAAGATCAAACAGTCTGAAAAAACACTTATTATGGAACTGGTCCTAACAGATGAGTCCATTGCAGTTATTAGATGAAACGTTAGATTTTAAGTATTCCTGATGGTTTTCCTAATATCCATTTCTACTTAGTATTTTTACCTCAACCACCAACACCACATGCATTAGAGATACAGACTGTCCAAGTTACATAACGCAGGTAATTCCCAGAAATTCTGAATCGCACAGTAGGATTAGTCATTATGAGAACTACAGTTTAATGTGCACTCGGTACAACAGAGAAACGGTAGAAGGTAGAACTTTTCATGTTCGTGGGCTGGAATGGAATCCCTTTAGAAATGCGTAAGAAGGACTCCATTAGTTCCTTTAGTTCTGCCTGTTTTGAAACTATTCTTAACTGTTTTTAGAGGATGTTTAGGGTACAGAGCCATTAATTCAGCAGTTTATACTGTTTATGTGCCTTCCTTCACAAACCAATGTGTCACTTACTTACACAATGACCCTGAAGCTCAGACTCAGACCTCTTGATTTAGAGTTCGGCCTACTGAACATTAATTTTCACCCAATATACAAACAAAATGCAAGACTGATCTGAAGTATAACTATGAGATAAACAAACTCACCCTTAACAGAAATGTTAACGTGTTTGGTATCCTTGCCAGCGGCATTCTCTGCTCTACAAGTGTACTGCCCTTCGTCGCTCTTTTTTATTTTAGGGAAAAGGAGAGACCGACTCTTTCGCAGCCAAGTATTATTCTTGAGCCAGGTTATGTCAGGCTCAGGCCGACCAGCCACAATTTCACACGCCAAATTCACACTGTTTCCCTCTATGATGAGACTTCTTGCTCCAGATATATTCACTTTTGGTCGAACTAAGTGGAAAAAAACGGAAACAAATACAAAAACAGAAAACGGTGACATTACTAAGTACAAAGCATTACTCTATTCTTATGTTAACATTTCTCATTGAGATTTTATACTACTGTTTCTGGCCTTTTTTCGTGCAAATTTTATCTTCACTCTCACAGACGGCCTTGGACCGAGTCAGGAGTACAAGGCAAAATAAATATAAATTGGTTAAACCCCTCTTTTGGGTACAGACTTACATATTTTCATAGTTGCTTGTTGTATTCATCTTCGCATCCATCTCATGTCAAGAATTCCATTCCCTTTTATTAGTGACTAGGGCTTCATCGTTTATGTAGTGATGACTACGATATTTTTCGACAGTTTTAGAAAATTTAGAGGCAACGTGCCACTTTTTCGAAAAACGTGGTTACCCTGTTTCTGTCCTTCAAGCCGGTCACCACCGCGCCCAAATTATTGATCAATAATCAGCACTACTACCGTCACAGGAGGAAAATTCCGACCGCATTTCATTCACCCGCGCAACCACTCAGTTAAATCCATTATTCTAAAATAACTATAAATGACCTCAAAATGATCCAAACATTGGCACTATCTTTTCGCAACCTCCAGTATTGTCATTCAAACGTGACAAAAACATGAGCAACTTTTTAATGACCAACCTAGAACTTTTAAATACGCTCGCGCACGAAGCAAAACTTCTCCTTTCATTCTCAACGCTGAGAAAACATTGGGACCCAAATGAGTCAATAGGATTCCTTATTACTTCACGTGCACTTCTTCTCTTGTCATCTATTGCATAACCTGCACTTATTGCAAAAAGATACACATCGGCGAAACAGGAAGATGTCTAAGTGACCGATTCCGAGAACATCTTCGCAACATAGAAAGCAATGAAAAGGGCTCATTAAAACCAGTCGATAGAGATTTTAATCTACCTAATCATTCTAAGGAGCAAATAACTGCCTCCCAGTTAGCTCAATGGATAGAGAGCTGGACTGTTGCGCGGGAGGTCGAGGGTTCGAGCCCCGGCCGGACCAACACTCAAGGTCTTAGAACAAGTGACAAGAATATGCTACCTTTCTATATCAAGAAATGGTTAGATACTTTAGTCTTCTCGGATGGGGACGAATAAATGGAGGTCCCGTCTCCTGCAGGATTAGGGGTAAGAGGCGTTAATTTCCCATGCATGAGATTACTGTGTGATGGATGTCCTCCCCTGGGGTGGTTGCTGGGTGGGAATTGGCCCTGAAAAGCCCCCATTGGGAGTGGTCAATTAACATATGTATGTGCGTATGTATGTATGGCAGTCTGCAATCTCTTTTTACATTTAGGTAGCTAGGAAAGCTGCAAAACTTTTGAACTTAAAGTTAATCTTCCAAAACGGCACTCTTAATCCTATAAGTATCAACGAGACCTTTTCATTCTACTTATTTATTCGTGTTTTTCTCGTCACCATGTTCCCACTAATAGCGTAACTCCATTATCTGCATATAAACGCGCGCACAACCCAATTCTCCTCTTCGCTCTGATAAAGGGCTAACGGTCGGAACGTAGGCTTTTTAACTCTTTACGGTGGCTAATTTACAATTTCAACTTAGTTAGTATAACCAAATTACCTAAAATACCGACAGCCTTGCCGTAGGTACTAGAACGTTATATGATAACATTAGCACTTGATTATAATTATAATGTCCTTTTGTTTGCTTCTTTGTTTGTTTTCAGATCGCAGACCTCTTTAATTTGGCATGAAGATCTGTTAATAGTAGTCTTCCATTGCAACGGACCAATTTATGAGCAGATAGAAGGCACAGCGACGAGGAGTCTGGTTTCCACAATAACTGCTAACCTTTACAGTACATAGGGAGTTTTGGAAAGAAACGATAACGTCATCATCCTACAAGCCAAGGATCCGGAAGCACTATCTAGTTGATACGTTTATCATCTTTGATTGGGAGAGCTTCGATAGCTTCCTACAGTATTTTTAAAACCAAAAGCCTTCCGTTCGGCTAATCGAGGAGGCAAAACAAACAAATCCCTCGCCATTCTCGTAACACTAACGCGCAGCATGCAGTCAACGCGTCGCGATCCACATCCGAAGTAATTGCATCGTTAGACAAACGATTATACTTAATACAGAAAGAAAACGCATCGCGCTAATCAGCCGAAGCCGTTTTTAGCACATGGCCAGCTTATAAAGAAACTAAAATCTCATCGAAAGGCACTGCTTTGCGTTACAACGATCGGCCTACGGAGTTAAAAACTATAATTATTTAAACACGATACCTATTTCAAACAATTAAAATCAACAACATAATTATGATATGGTTTGACTTCGCATGCCTGCAGATATGGACAGCGAAAGTACTTTAAACTTGAATTGGTCAGGTAACAATCACTTTTTAGGAACTGATATAACTGCCTGACGTTCTTTACATCACCCTTCTTGGTTACTCACCCATAACTGTCACAATTATGTTTTTATCATAGCTTGTGACCCTCTTTGTTCCTTTAGTTTGTTTGATTGTACAAATGAATGTCCCATTATCTTCAGGCTGTACAAGTCTAATATGTAGGCTGCCATTGGACAATTGAGTGAATGGTCCTTGGCTTAAGGATTTTCCTCCTTTCTTACGCCAAGATATCTGTGGGCTTGGGTTTCCCTCGGCACTGCAGTTTATAATACCAGGTGCGCCCGCAATCATAGTTTGTTTGTCTAGGGTGTTCTCAGTAAATTTTGCTGTCAAAATAAGTGATAAGAATAATCAACATCATAGCAGTACTAGTAAAAGGTCAGTAGTATACTGATCTTACCCGTCATTATCCAGCATTTTTAGCCTATAACTGTATCTCTGTAAGCTGAAAAGATGTTTTCTTACCATTAACGTAGACAATGTAATATCGAACATATTCCAATCTGGAGCACTCGTATAGTCCCGCATCAGACAACTGCACCTTATCAATGAACAGTTCACCAGCTTCTTTAATCCTGATTCTTTGAGACGTAGAGTTTGTCTTATGCTGTACACCATTAATGACCCATCGTGTAAAACTGGTTTCTTTATGTACTGAGCATAGAAGCTTTTCATTGCTGCCAATATTAAAATAAAGTTTTGTTTTGTCCAACACTTTTTTGTTCTCTGCAAGAAATAGTTCAGTTAGAGGATGTTATAAAAAAAATAATCTCATCTTAAATAACATTACAGGTAGAGAAAGAAAAGATGAATATATTTACCAATACCAATGCTTAAACTGACAGATTTGTAGATTTTCCATACATTATATTAGACCAAGTTACATTACTCCACACAAAGTCATGTCAATCGTTGTCAAATTCTGTTACATCCAAATTTTAAAAGTCGTGAAGCCTCTTTAAGACCAAGGTAGCCCCTCACCAAGTCATGAAATTCAATAAACAGCCATTGATACCCTCGTAAAAATCACTTGAGCCCTAGCTTAAGTCACCTGAGTCATTTTACCTTGGACCAAGTAAAATAACCACTAAGCTTAGTCATGTCCCCCAAACCAAGTCATGTCATCCCTTGTTCGAGTAATATCTTTATCTTAAGTGTAAAATTTTGCGAAAAAAAACTTATGCTTTTTCGCAAGCCGTACTTCAGCAGGCACTCTTTAGAAAAGAGGTCATCTATAGATCCGAATTCTTATCTGATTTTCCTTTACTCTAAAATGTCTAACAGTGGAAGAGAGACAACACAAGAGAACAGAATCAGGATTCGAGCTTTAGAATGAACTACTTACTTGGTTGACACAACGCCTGAGAACCCTCGTCATCTGAAAAGCATTGAGGTGAGATGTTAGCTTTGCCATCAATACGAGCACAAGATGCGAGTTCTGGCTCATCTCCATTGCAAGAGACATCTGACATTGCAAAAGGAATTCCCTCATCCTTAACGTCTGAACCAATGAATTCCGCCAAAGCCTCCTCAAAGCCAAGTTGACGACAAATAACTTTGACATCGTCAAAATCCCATCCATTCCTGCAGATCTTTACCCATTTACCTTTGTAAAATACTTCCACTCTTCCTCCATACTCCATATCTGCACCATTCAAGCGAACAGGAACTAAGGAAATTCAAAAAAAAAAAACTACAAATTAGGATGGAATTCGCTAATTATGGGAATGAAAAATTCCTGCAACATTACGAATGGCCATAAATCACGAAGTGAATTAGTAGTTAATGCTTATTTTGTGATCGTCTTTTTTTTTTAAATTCTCAATTTTTTAATTTGTAATTTCCGTCAGGCTACAAGTTTCACTATTATCAAGGACGTGACGTTTTGATAGGTTTAAGTGGAGTCCAGAAATTTTGAAATATTTTATCGCACACGAAAGAGAAAAATGGGAAAGGAAAGGGAAACCAAATTTTTTGGGGAACTAAAATGAAGGGTTTGAAAAGATCAATCTGACTCTTTCTTTGAGAACTGTAACGTTTATGAGCCCTAAATACATGATAGCGCAAGTTCTTGTTTCAGCAGTTATTCAATAGTTATTTTATAAGAATCTAACTAGAACTGTAGAAAACAGTTAGATTTAACTAATCGACAGTGGTTTGAGGACTCAAGAGGCGCAGTCGAGGGAGTCCGCCACAAAATGGCCGATCAGACCGCAAAATTATTGGCAGTTTTGGTAAAATTTTCAATTTTCATACCTCTCGTGTACCTGAGCAATCTTCGAAGACGTAAAATTATTGTTTTCAGGCTATTTACCTCTCTGTCAATGTACTTGAAGTTTATCATGTTACCGAGTTCGGAAAATGGTATCATGAAGATATTGCCTGTGTACAATTCATTCTTACCTTTGCAAAATTGGTGTTTCTTTGCCAGGTTTTTTTGACATTTAGTTGGAGTGGTGCAGTTGGGGTAGATGGATTCCTTCGAGGCGTTGCCTCTTTCTGCATACCATGTGTCATTGGCATAAACACCGTTGTTATAGTAGCCCATGGCCATGCAGGTTGAATATAAATCAGCTTCATCCCATTGACTGGTACAAAGCTTTTGCCAGCTGCTGTTCGTGTAGATTTCCATTCTACCGACAGACGGGTTTCTCTCTGTTTTGAAACGTAGCGGAAATGCTTCAAAAAATTAAACAAACAATAGATTTAGTTATTTAGTTTATTTTGTTTTTACAGCACTAATTGTCTTATGATAATGAAATAACATCGATAATAATGACCGCAAATATCAAAATAATAACAAACGCCCGAGCAGCCTGCAGGACGCATGTTATACATAGACTTCACATTGGGCCTTGCTCACCTGTGGCTAGTAATAGAGCATCGGAGCGCGGAATCCGAAGGTCTCAGGTTTCAATCCACATGGGGACTCAAAATTTTTCTTTGTCCCACTCTCGTGACAAGACGAAAATGCCGAGCTCAAAATTTACGATTTTTCTTATTCTATTTACAAACATAATGATGTTTACCGATTAAAATTATCAAGCTAATTACGAATTCATGTCCTTAGACTTTTCCCTCGCATGCCATAGGAACCATCTAAGTATTTCAAATTTGGGAAAAACTCGTTTCTCAGTGATCAGAACTGATGACGCCATCGAGGTTGAGTTAAACGGGCATGAAAAAGTTTTGTAACAAAAATAGGAGCCTCATAAGCTTCGTTGTAATAATTACTATACTGAATAGAAGAGGAGAAGAGATTTTAGAACGAGCATACTCTATAGCTTTCAATAAATTGTACCTTGACACTTTCTGTACATGGAACAATATTTATCTTTTTTTCTCTCGTAAAGAACATGGTGAGTTTTGCACATGTACAGTTTAATCATGAAGGATGTGTTACTTATAATGAAATTAAATCCTTACTTTTAAAGATTTGTCCTTTTTATATACTTGCCTAAATTATAGTGCACGTGTGTGATTTAGGTTGAAAGCCAGAATTTTCCCCGAATTCACTGTTATTTTAATTTCTATTAGTGTATTTATTCATTTTGTTTTTGTAAAAGACTTTCCTTCCACCGAAATCACATAGCAGAATTTTGTATGTTACCTTCATGGCAACTGGACGTGTTGCTACATCCTCTCAGCAGTGCTCTGGTCCCATCGCAGTGTTTCCCACCATATGCATAGGTTGGTTCTGGATTAGTACATTCTCTTTCCCTTGTTTGTATACCGCCAAATGACTTGGTACAGATACTCCATGAGTTCCACTCGCTCCAGCCACCATCGACTAAAACGCTCCAGCCACCATCGACTAAAAAAAAGTACAATGTTGCAAATAACCGCATATGAGAAACAACCATAGACGATATATTGAGATCATTTAACAAAATACGGTATAAATTAGATACAATGAAATATATGAAGTTCATATATTTTGAACTGCGGTATTAGATACGTATATTGCACGATCCTCGCAGTAGATAGCGCTATTTAAGCAATAGCGAAAATCAGACCCGAAAAAAATCAGGCCTGTACGGGATTCGAGCCACTGACCTCTGCGATACTAGTGCAGCGCTCTACCAATTGAGTTAACAAGCCAACTGGGAGCAGGCTGTTAAGTTGATTCGTAATAAACCCGTGAAAGTGATCAATTAGATACAATGAAATATATGAAGTTCATATATTTTGAACTGCGGTATTAGATACGTATGATGCACGATCCTCGCAGTAGATAGCGCTATTTAAGGAATAGCGAAAATCAGACCCGAAAAAAATCAGGCCTTTACGGGATTCGAACCACTGACCTCTGCGATAATAGTGCAGCGCTCTACTAATTGAGTTAACAAGCCAACTGGGAGCAGGCCGTTAAGTTGATTCGTAATAAACCCGTGAAAGTGATAAATTAGATACAATGAAATATATGAAGTTCATATATTTTGAACTGCGGTATTAGATACGTATGATGCACGATCCTCGCAGTAGATAGCGCTATTTAAGCAATAGCGAAAATCAGACACGAAAAAAATTAAGCCTGTACGGGATTCGAACCACTGACCTCTGCAATACTAGTGCAGCACTCTACCAATTGAGCTAACTAGCCAAATGGGAGCAGGCCGTTAAGTTGATTCGTAATAAACCCGTGAAAAGTGATAAATCTACTGCGAGGATCGTGCATCATACGTATCTAATACCGCAGTTCAAAATATATGAACTTCATGAGATGTTAGTCAATCGCAAGTAAACCCTCCCCCCCCCCCCCCGCCGCCATTTCTTCAGATTTCTCTGACAGTCCGCTGGTATCCAAGTCTCGAACCCGACCTCTAGTACATGCACACAAAGTACGTGTCGAACTTACCCACAATTCCCAGGATGGGTCTGGCTTCAGTGATTTCACTCGGCGGACTTTCTCCCTGATCGTTTCTTCCGATGGTCTTAAATTCGTACAAGGCAGACTCCAGACCATCAATCTCCTTATCCAGTACATCACCCAAGTAGTTGACCCACGATGAGTTAACAAACTTTTCATTTTCATCGTCCACTAACCACAACAACAACATAAAGAAATCAGTTTATTGTTCATGTAAAATGGGAGTAACTTTCTATGTGTTGCGATGGTAGGGGTATAAAAAGATAATTTAGTGGATAATGTAAATTGGCCACCGTGTATAGTCTTTGAAGCTGACGTTTCGAGCGTTGGCCCCTCGATAGTTAAGCAAATTCCTCCAGTCAGAATCCTAAAAAATGTTTAAGGTACACTGTGAAGAAGATACATACTGATGCAAGGGTGCAACTTACATTTCTGTCGGTACTGAACAAGGAATTCATGGGTGTATCCTCCACCAACATCAAACTCGTAAGTAACCTTGACTTTGTCAATTGCTGTTGGTTCAACTGTGGGAGCTTTGGGCTTAGCAGGTGCTGTGGATGAAAAATATAAATAAGATTAATGCGTTCATCATCGTGCAAGTGCAGTCAACTCTCCGCTCACGGACAAGTAAGCGGACAGTTCTACTTACGGACAATTTAAATGCCTCTCAATCAAACTCTGTATTTACACAGCAAGGTTGTAGCTAAGAAATTACGCTGCCGGCTAATATTTCAAGTGAGGTAGCGTAAAGTTGATGAACGATTGTAAGTGTGTAACCTCGGAGTGTCCGTTGAGCTTTACCAGGCGGTTGCCTCATGAGCGGACACCCCATCGATAATAATGAACTCCAGGCAATAAAATTTGTCTTGAAGTTTCAAATCAATCTTATGACAGAGCAACACAACTATGAGGATCAGTTTTGTGAAACCTCCATTTCTCCGCGAGAAAGCAAGCTCTCCGTTCGTTTGACATTAACAAGAGTCTGACATAATACTCTTCCGTATAAAAGGAAATCCACCTCCTTTTCTTTGGCGTCCCCTGAGGGAAATAATTCTCGTAGACGTTCAGTTCTACTGACGGACACTTTTTCCAATTCCCGAGAGTGTCCGCTGTAATCGAAATAATTTTCCAAATTTGTCGTGACTTACCAGAAACTTCGACTGTTTTAGTGGGTATTCTCACACTTTCACCGTAACCCGGTTCGGTCTTGGCTTGTATTTCTACAACATAGTTTGTCAGCTCTTCTTGCTTTACTTCCTTGCCAATAAGGTACCTCCTCTTCGAAGCTTCTAGCTCGGTCATCTCCACTGGCGTGTCTTTAGGCTCTGAACCCTCGTATTTAGCAGATCCCGTTCGGTAATTTGTAATGATTCCATTGGGTTCTACAGGTGGTTCCCACGTGACCAGGATGTACAACGCAAATGAGTACACTTTCACATCTGACGGGGGTCCAGGACCTAAAAATTAAACACACGCCAAGTTGCAACATAAGTGAAAAAAAAGTGAATTTTTAGTATTAGAAGTGGGTGCAGTAAAAATAAGGCAAAAGGGGTGCAACTATTCCGTGAGCGGACCGACATCATAACCCTTGTAATGAGGGCCTGGATTAAATACCTGCTCAAATGCGATTGGACGCGGGGAACAAAACAAGCAATTTCAATGCCTCTATAGACCTCCCAAGAACCCCATTTGTAAAACCGCTGCATTGCATTTGCCTAAATTGACTTCAGTCTAATCTGACATCACTTTTTTATTCGATGATCTTAAGGACGCTAAAATTAAATACATTTCCTTGTTCTGTTTCCTCATTCCAAATTCCCGCTCAAATATATGTTCACTGCGCAGGCGCGCATATGCGGTATAAACTAATAGCCCATTTCCGAATTACCCTTGGCCTCATTTTCAAAACGAGTCCTGGTGCTCATCCTTTCATATGATAATAAGTTTTCATTCACATACAAATTAAACTCATTTTCACAAGAATGGTTGAGCACCAGGCCTCGTTTTGAAAAAGAGGCCAAGGGTAATTCGGAAATGGGCTATTAAGCTACTGCAAGATAACTTAAACGTACCATCCTGCAAAGAGGAAAAATATGTTTCATCACTTGCTGGGCCTTCCCCTCCGCTATTGAAAGCCTTTATTGCTACTGTGTAAGAGGTGTAAGGTTTCAGGTCTAAGACTGTCGTTGAAGAGGTATATCGCCCCTTTACATCGGTAGAGTTCGCATAGCTTGGAATGGCTCGTCTTCTTCTCCTTGTATTCGCCAAAAGGCTCGTGCCCCAGTAAAAAATCTGCAAGTTTTACACACAAGAAAAGATAAGAGACCTTCAGAGATTATCAGTGGAGCTTAAGTTAGAAGTTCCACGACTCCGACGACTCGAGATTCGAAACACGACCCTAGTTACTTTCTCCACGGAAATACAACTATCGAGGCTTAAGCAGAGTTTACAAACATCAAATCAAGATACAAAGAACTTGACCCGCGATTAACTTTTTCACAGCCAAGAAAATCAAACCTCGCAACTAATCTGCGATTCTCGATTTTCTTAACGATCGAGGATGGGGCCTCCAAGTCGACACTATCAAGCTACGTTTAAACAATACAGTACATCTATCCGTCTATGAATCTGTATTTAAATTGTTTAAATTTGTTTTAATCTATCCACATTATCGCCTTCGTTCGGACTGTCACATATAGAAATGTTGGTTTTGAGTCTGTAAAGTAGTTTGTTCCCGGCTTTCAGTTGGAGAAACCGAAGCGAAATAGTGAACGGCGCGAAAAATTCAGATACGAGTCGTTACGCGACCCGACCCAGACCTCTCTCCCTTTTCTTACTTCTCCGCTTCAATCGCTTGTGTACTAACGCGCTTCGTTTTACGAACAAAACGCCTGGACCAGGCTAACTGTAAGTTAAGTCCCTTACCCTATATCCATCGACACTTCCTCTGGCCGGGGCATCAACAGGATGCCATGAAAGCTCCACACTGCGCGCTTGTGTTTTCCCCACTTTCACATCTTTCGGTTGGCTTTGAGGTGGATCTTGGCCAGAACGGGATCGTTCCAAGGCAGTGAAGGGTCCTGGACCCAAATTGTTCCCGGCGCGAATCCTAAACTCCCAAAGCTCATAGTACCCAGGATCGTCGATTTTAAAGGAGGACGCTTCAGCGGGGATTCTGGTGTCTTTCCATTTGTCAGGAGCATCTTCACTCGCCGTTTCTTCGACTTTTTTGTACTCCAAGAAATAGTAAAATCCGGGTCCGTTCCAGTACACCTTTGGCATTTTCTGCCAAATTAAAATTAATTCTTCTATTCAATTCAAATGAAAATTGGTGCAAATTCTACAATAGAGCGTTTTCCGATCGAGTGTCGTCAAACTAAAACCAAAGTTATCACAGCAGCCAATCAGAAGAAAGGATAATACGTCCAAGAGCCAATGAGAACTCAAATTAAAGATCATCAAATGGCAGAAAGCGCGGGAAAACGCGGGCGACCAAGTCGTGACTGGTTTTAGTTTTGCATTTGATTGGTCGAGAAAGTGGCGCGAGTTTCCTGGACCAATCACAGAGCGAAGTAAAGCAATACCAAAGCAATCCAGGATTATTTTCAAGTCACGTGGTGAGCTTCGGCCAATCAAAAGGTACTTACCGTCCAAGCAATATCAAGTTCACTAGCCCTCTTTGGTACTCCACGCAAGTTCTCTGGGAATTTCTCTGGAGCTGTAAGGAAAGCAGGCAGAAGTCACGAATAAGCTTTGTGTTCGAAAAATCTCGAGTTTTCCTTCTCCCTAGTTTTGTTTCCTTTAACGGATTTCTATGGAAGTTCCAATTTCTTTCGCTTATTTTGCGAGACAGAGGTGGTTCCTACGAAATGCAGGAAATTGGGGCACGGGCACCCAAAAATTATCCCCTCGCGCAAGCATTGCGTTTGACCGCTTTGTTCGCACACAGAAACAAACACACCTAACTGAGATGTTCTACAAATTCCAGGCTCTGTGGATAAACTAGGACGACTTGGGCCAAAACTGTTTACAGCTCTCATACGGAAACGCAGAGTCGACCAGCCCGTAAGTTTAAGCGTGAGGGATGTTGCACTTGGGTTTGTCTCATTGTAGATGAGATAAAACACATCCGGTTCATGGTTCGATTCCTGTTCAATCAAGAAGTGCAAAATGGGAGCATCATCGGAGGGTACGGTAGTCCATTCAAGTACTGTTGTCCGATTGATGCACGTTTTCTCATTTATCTTGAGGTTCGTTGGAGGGAACGGAACTCCTAGAGGGAATAAAAAAGGAGATGCTGTTAAATACTGCAGATAAGTTAGTGATCAAAAGTTGACCCAATTAACCGCTTAAGGACTGGGATTTTTTTCTCTCTTACATCTATTTCTACTTCTAGATCTGTCAATAACTACCTCTGACAAACCGTGTTCGAGTATCCACAATCGGAACGAAACGATCTTCAAAAAGCTTAAATGCCCGTGGGGGGTGGGAGGGGGGGACGTTGAAACTTTGAATCACTTGATGCACTGATGAGAACAAACCTTTAATATTAACTTCAGCTGACGCCTTGTCTTCCGATTTCCTAGGTTCAGGCGTGTAAGCGACACAGGTGTAAATGCCAGCGTCGTTAACACTTATATCAGAAATTTTTAAAACGTTTTCTCCTTCTAACCACTCTATCTTTGAGTTGCACTCAACAACTGCGTCATCTCTTTTCCAGTAATATTTTAGTTCCAGTCTTGAATCGGCCACTGCTCGGCAACGAAGGTCGATGTTGACGCGCTCTGGAACAACCTTGTCCTCCGGTTTAACTGTAATTCGTGTTTTTTCTGTGCCAAAGAAAACAACAGATAAACCCTTTAACTTACATGAGTGACTACGACAGAATTTCTCCTTACAATATCAATACAATATTAAGCAGACAAGTGATGAGAATAGAGAAAGCATCACTTAGGGGATTATTAGTTGATCCAATACCAAATTCTTAAAAACTAACATCGTAAGATCTATAGAGTAATAAGGTTAATCCAACAGAACCAAACAATACTTTAATTCTTTCTCTGGACAGGTTGTTCCCGTCAAGATTGCGTGAGAGATCCCTTTCAAAACTTCCCTATCAAAAATCTTTCTTGAAAAAGAAGATAATTTATCCTTCCTGTTCAAGTATATAAAAGCTATTTCCAACCTTCAAAGGGATTAAATCAGCAGTGGCAAGTTGCCAAGGACTTGCCACGCTTTTTACTTCAATGACTAATCCCTAACTTCCACTTTATTGATCGACCACATCCTGATTTGTGAAAGTGAGGCAGCGCGGTTGGAGAATACATGTAAGTATTCCCCGGTTCACGTTCGAACATACACTTCTGCAACTCATGCTTGTAATTCACGCGTGTAATTTGAACGTGTAATTCAGCTATCGCAGCGCACCACTCCACTACAAGCATATGAAAGTGTGCACAATTCCCACGAAAACACGCTTGATACACATGTAATCCGTGGGGCGATATTCGTGAGCAATCCTACAGCAATGTCTATGCTATATCATGACATGTTTACCATAAACAATTGCGTCTCCTTTCTCCTCGACCTCGGCCAATAAATTCTTGGCTTTACAACGATATTCGCCCTTATCATCCTCAGTAACATCATTGATCAACAAGACGCCATCTGCGTGAACAGTGTAGCGTCCACCAGTTGTGATCTGTCTACCACCTCTAAACCACTTGAATGTTGGAGGAGGAGCAGCTTCTGGTTCGCATTTTAGAACGCCTTGACTATTTTTGAACAAGTAAAAGGGACCCAGTGGTTGGGAAAACGTTGGTGCTTTAGCTGAAAAGAAAAAATGCAAATCACAGTTATTTAAATGCATAAAGTTGTTTGAATTAACATTTTGATCCTCTATGTTTGACTAGCAACCCTGAATCACGCATAAGGTCACGAAGAAAATGGAAATGATCACCAACTTAACAGGCTCTTGATTGTTCACAAATTCTCCTTGTCAGCACCTTGCAAAATGCATACAATATTGTATCGAGAATAAGCATTCTGATGTTAGGATGTCAATGATAAAAACTTCAGTTACTCACCGCGGATATAGATCCAAGTGGATGATACAATCATTCCATGCTTGTTTTCCGCAACACACTGGTAAACACCATCTTCCTGCATTCTAGCATTTTGGATCCTCAACTTGTCGTTTTCTATTACGACATGTTGACTGTGGAAGTCAAGATAGGGAATTAACTGACTTTTTTCTCCCAGCAATCTGATCACTTCTTCATAAGAGAAGAGTCCAGTTCTATGCCTTAGGGCAAAAAAAAAAAAAAAAAGCCCTAGCAGAATGTCACCCACATTGCCAATTCGCATTGAAACAAAACAGAGAGTTACACAATAGGCTGCTATGATGGGAATTTAATGTGGCAGTGCTATCACTGAGACAGAATATGAGCCCTTATTGGATATGGGCATTCGCTGGTATAGGGGGGAGCTTAATGGGATGAGGGTCCCTACTAAATAGGGGTGCAAACTCAAGCAGGGCACAAACCAGAGGGAAGGCACTTATTGTAATGGGGGCACTGATCAAATCACTACAGTATTCTCCATGCATATAACTTATGTGCATGTAAGAAAGGCTCCACCTCTAAACAGTACATGTTTGAGTAAAAAAGCCACCATCTCAGCCATTGTTTACTTACTCTGATGAGGGAATTATCTTTCCATCTTTGTACCACTTGAAAGATGGCACAGGATCAGCATATACATTACAATGCAATGAGCCATTCCCTCGAATGTCTACCTCCAACTTCGAAACAGGAGCTTTCTCCCACCGTGGAGCGACTAACCAGATAAGGAAGAAAATTATTCTTTAGCTTATTCATTTATTCATTTGGTAAGGAATTCCAAACCTTTGGACCTCGGTGCATGATTGTAAACTTCTTGATATTAGTTCTGCAATAGTGTGTAGAGCAGTTTCTATCATTCTGAGTATCGTGTGCATGAATTTGATGATGAGTTGAAAAGAGAGTACATGTCAAAAGCATTAGGAATTAAGGAGGTTATTATGATTGGAATACATAAAACAAGCTACAAGGAAAGCATAAAATTAAACGTTATAAATATCAAGGATATTAAAATTGAGATCTAGGAGTAAAAATACTGATTGAACACCTGAGGGGGGGGGGGTGGTGGTCTTAAAATTCTCAATTGAAAGTAATGCTCTCAACCCCCACTATAGTTACATGTTTAGTTGCACCTACAAGACATGTCTGTTAACAAAGAAAAAGTATTTTGTTGCTTATAATATTCTGGTATGAAGTCGAGGTATTTACACATTCCTCTACACAGAAATCTTTCATGAGCAGAAAGGGACACTTTTGAAAGTGAAAATTGGACTTTTGTTTTGTTTATGCTCTATCATAAGAAGACACTCACTACACAATAATTGAATTTTGCACTGAAATTTGTCTTTAAATTGCAAATCAACAAAAATACCACCTCTGACAAAACACAACAGTGGGAACTGGTTTTATCAAATTTCCATATTGTCTCCATAGGGCAAACTGTCTATTTATTTGATATTATCAATAGTCTAGTATAACATTGGTAGTTCCACATTATGGCCATATTCGTCATGGTGGACATCCAATTCCTGAGGGTGTCCCCTAGCAAAAGAGTTGACTGTACAATCAAACATACATGTACCATGTGCATCACCATGCTTACCTTCAACAATCAGATTTATTTTGTGACTCAGAGGGTTCCCACTGTTCATTGAATTCATTGCCTCGCATGAGTACTCTGTTGATTCATGTTTGTCTTCCTTTACGTCCATGATAATCAACTGCCGTCCAAAGAACAAGTCTGGGATGTCATAGTTATTTTGCCCACTTGTAATCGGCTGACCATCTCTCTTCCAGGTTATTTTTGGAGCTGGCCTGGAAGTTTTCAAAGATAAAGTATTGAGTATTAAAAATAGTAAGTCAAAGTTGTTTTTACCCTTAAAATAATGAGATCTGATTGTTACTTGTAATATTTTTTGCCTCTCTAACTGTTATGCATTACTTTGTAAATAATTTCTAACTGATGAGTTTGAGTATTGTCGCCACCTGTTCACTGGATAACATTTGGATATTTAATGAAGAAGTTACATATTCCATCACTTCTGGGTCTTACAGGGTTAAGAAAAAAGAACAGCATGGAAAAACTACACCAAAAAGAGCAAACAAATCATGGACAATCATATCAGAATACAAGATGGATCTCCTAGTCTCTGAAGGAACAGTGGTCCAGGTTAATCAGATTACACTTTACAGCTCCCAATGTCATCAAAAACAAAGAAATCCACCAAATTACTGCTGCATGATACTTTTCATTCCAGCTTTAACCACAAAAAAAATTATAACCAATTTGAAAACTTTAACCCTGAGATAAGTGATTCACAAATTTGTCAGAAAAAAAAAACACTCAGCAAAATTACACGTACAAGGACATGTCAGTGCCAATGAGATTACAAAAAAGATTGGAAATAACTGATATCAAGATCTTTGGAGTGAAGGGGATTAAATTTTTTTTGGCAAACCATCTATAACTAGATCACCTTCCGACAGCAAGGCAGTAAAGAGTCTTGTTTCTTCCCTCAACGGCTATTTCAACCATTTTTGACAATGAATTTACTTCCCAGGAAGGTGTTCTTTGCGTCTCAGGGTCACCTAATATCAAACATAAAAGAAATAAATACAATTATCAACATAACAACACAAGTAAGACCTACACACGTATATGAACACATAAATGTATACTAACAGATTTAATGATAGAAACTATAACAGTGATGATAATAACAATAACAAAAACAACAGTCATGTGAATGCTGATGTATCCAGAAAATGACACAGGCATTCTCAGAGAAAAAAAGAATACTAAGTGCTCCCAATAAGAATGAAACCTACATGTACTGTGACCTTCTAATTGATACTTCGGATACTACCACCAAGCTACTCTTTGGAAGACCCAGAGCAGGCTAAACTGCTTATTTCTTTTTCAATCATACGCTTTGAAAATTCATCCATTTATTGCTTTATATTTTGGTATAAATTAGCTTTAATATAGTTTATGTATTAGTTGATGCAGCAATTTGGTTGTAAGATAAGAAAAAAATACATGTACAGTACTGGCTTCAGGAATAACAGCATTGCATATATGTTTCATACATTTAAATCCACCATATTGCAGGCAAGTTACACAAAAAAATTTATCATGTGCATGTCACATGGAAGTAAATACACTAAAATACATGTAAAAAATTACATGCAAATTCTTCACAGTGAATGCAAAATTTTACTCCCAGCATTCCATGTGAAAGGGGGGCAGAGTATTTACTGTCATAGTTGGACATAAATTACTAGCACACATACTGCACACATAAATATGCCATCTTGCACATATTTTACATGTGTGCAGGTGCCACTATTCCTGCAGCCTGTACTGTATGTATGCTCATTTGAGGCAACTGGGTTTGTAAACAGACTAGTTTAAAAACATATCTGCTCTTCCACCAAGATACTGCCAGCTCCATAGTAGGCTGGGGGACACACTTTGTACATGCCAATAGAGCACTGCGAGCATAGATAAAATTAAAAAAATTTCAAAATATTTTAATAACTATTTTCACCTGGACTGCTTCTAGTCACAATCAGAAAGCCAGATTGGTAGATGCTATTTGCTGCAACAATGGTACAAGCAATTCCTTTCAATCCTGAGATTTTGTCCACATCAACTTGGGTAACGAACATGATGTGCAGCGTACCAAGTGGGGTAATGGCTATATGTTCATCTCTGTTCAGCATGATGTTTTCCATATTTGCCCAAGTATAAGAAGCACCATAACTGCCACCATGTGGCGGGCAATTAAAAGAAAAAGGATCTCCAAGATTCACTGTCTGTGCAATGCTTGTTTTAGAGACAAAATCTTCAACATCTAAAGGAAATGAATATTAACATAAATTCCAAAATTAACAGATCCACAAAACAGTGCTGAACATTTAAATTCATGATAACAATTGTTCAAAATACCAACTTCAAGTTGTTTTGTGCAAGAATAACCATTTTCTTAAAAATTCATGTCTGGCAAACTGCATGATAACCAGGAAACAGGAGAGTCCAAGCTAGAATTAGTTTTAGTTTTAAATACAACACCAGCTGTAACAAACTTTCAGAAGGTCTCATCAGAGGGTTCTTACTTACACTCTTAACATTAATTTTTGAAGTGTAAAGTTGACAAAATAAGAGCAACAGTTAATTTATGTCACATCAGCACTTTTCCAGGGATTTCATTAGAAGCCAGCAACTGGCGAACTCCAGCGGCCACTCTCCACTATCACCATTTCACCTCAGTTTTTACAAGTTTGTTGGAAAATATTCTATATATTCTAAAGGCAAGTTTTTTGCAGATATTTTCTGGGTGTTGGGTGTTGGTGATTTTTGTAACAAGTTCTAACAATTCAATCAACAACATGATTGGTTCACTGTGCACTGTGTTGAATGGACAGAAGAGAAAGACTGGTGACAAATCTACCTTGGTAACTGCTGCACTATCTTCCACCTACTTGTTTTCCAACATATGTCTACATCCGCAATTAATGAAATCCCTGCTATTCAGGAGACCTCTTAAATTCATTTGTCAGTTTGACTAAACTTTTTAGTCAGGACCTCAATCAGATGCTTGGGCCTCGGCAAGACAGTCCTCCCCTCCTTCCAGCTATATCTTTTAATGAGCAGTTTTACCCTGTCACACATTTGAGGCTGACAATTAATTAAGGTCCACCACCTGAGCAAATATCTGTCACTTACATGTTACTGCGACTTGCACCTTTCTACTGAATGTTTCTTTGTTGGCAGTGGTGTCCTTGACAAAACATTGGTAGTTTCCACTATTCTCAGCTTCCAGAAAACTTCCAGTTAATGAACCATCAGCACCAAGTGTGTACTTGGCACTTGGAAAAGTAATTTTAGTTTCATTGTGCTTCCAACTCCACTCTAGTGGGTTGTCACCCTGCGCATCACATGGGAGTCTGAAGCCCCAGTTCTTAGAAGCATCAAACTTTTTGCCAGACTTAACTTCTTCTGGCTTTATCAAATTCCCATCCAAGAAATCTACAATTCTAGGAGGGGCAGATTGTGGCTGTGAAACACCTTGACCTGGAAAAATAAAAACACCCAAAATTAGTTCACAAAGATGTGATTTAAGACCAAAAAAGTTATCTTCATCAAGTAACATTTGTGACCAGGCACAGGATTTCATACACTTTACAGTTAAACAGAACATTCCATTTACTATTCGTTTGTTATCCGTTTAAAACAGATCATCAAAGCATTTAAACGCTTTGCTCACCTGTTTAACGTTATCAACAAAACGTTTAAACGGTTAATCTATCCGTTTAAAAAAAAAATCCATCCATTTAATGGTTGGCCTATGCGTTTAACGGTTACTTGCATCCATTTAATGTTTTTGAAGAGCAACAGTATAAAACAGTCCCAAGAAGCATCGTTGAAAATCAATCGCGCTTCGATCGAGCGGCTATGTTGGTCTTTGCTTCAACTTGCCATTTGCAACTCTCTGGTATTAGAAGGTCTTCGATTAGAAGAATTCTCAATAGAGATATTGAGACATGAGAGCTCACATTACCTCACGAAAACAGATGTTCGTTAATTAACACAAGGAGAGCGAGATTTGTTTTCATGATTATGGAAATTTATTTCGATGGACGTGTACAGCAAAAATTTACCAAAATTGGTGGCTATCGGGTTTCTCATCGTTTATTTCCATTGATTGAAAGGAAACAGAAATTGCTTTATAAAAGCTATAATTACACTTTACTTTATGAAATCAAACACTAGATGAAACATGAGCAAAAGAAAGTTGCATATGCAAAATTGTTTCGATGGTTAACCGACGGTGAAATCTACAAATCTCGAAAATTTGGGCTAGACAATGGTTCTCAGCTTCTAGCTGAGTGTTTTTCTAAACATAATTTTTTCGAAACAGCAAATTCAAAGGAAACATAGATATATTCGCGTATAAGCCGAGATATTGCATGCAGGAGTAAATAACAAAACAAGTTGAAGTTGGTCATTGACTTTAAAAATATGTGGTTGCTTCCAATGGAGTGGTTTGTTGTTTTCAGAGCATAGTAAAAGTGGCTAACTGTTCGTCCTCAGCGTCGGTGTGGAATTCGTCATCCATCTCCTCCTCACCTGCTAGTTCTGCCATTTATTCGGAGTAGATTGCTTCACCTTCCAAGCTGTCTAGAGTATCAGAGATTTTGCAGGTTCTGAACGAGTGTATACACCAAATGCAAATATGGCGTCCAATTTGAATTGCCATTGTTGTGGACTGACTAGCCTCGTCTTCACGTGGAAACACAAAAGGATTATTACATGTGTGAGAGGCTAGTCAGTCCAGAAAAATGGCAATTCAAATTGGATGCCATATTTGCATTCGGTGTATAGAGCTTGCGAAAGTGTTTTAAAAATTTCGAAACTGACCAATCAGAATTGCCCATTCCCACAATTGGTAAACAAACTCGTCACGATCGATCGTCACCTGCTACAGTGTTAAAATTTGCGATCACGTAAAAAGAAAACTTACCTTGGCTTCCCTACTCTGTAACCCAATCAAGTAATCTCTCATCTAGCCTCAGATATTTCCGAGTGTAACGGCCCGTCGTTGTGCGTTTCGCTGACATCTCAAGCTCTCCATTAAAGAGGTTCTCTTGATCTTTCCTCTAGGACTCACTGATGACTTAGGCCTAGTTTATACGTCGCCCTACAGTCGAGTTTAATTCAGACGAATTTGATTCCATTAAATTTATCGTTCCGTCGACATAAATCGTGGCGTGGTTTTACGCGTCGAAATCAATACGGTCGAATTGAATTCTCTTCCCAAATGCAGTGTCTCTGGTCAGAGGTGTCACTCGAAAAGCTCGCCCCGGGTCGCTGCGGGCTCGCCCCGGGTCGCTGCGGGCTCGCCAAAATAAATTCAGAAAATGTATGCATTTCATTCGAGGCGACGCTAGTGCAACACTAAAACTGAAGACGCGTTATCGATATGTTATCTGTCTTACCAAGACAAATTGAATTCGCTTTAGACATCGTGCTATCGTCGAATTTAATTGCTTGTGGGACCTTGAATTAAATTCGTCTGAATCAAATTCGACTGTAGCACAACGTATAAACTAGGCCTTACTCTCTGGTTTACTCGGAATGTATTTTCGACATCAATACTGCATTAAAACTCTTTTCTGTTTTGAAACTTTTGCATTCATTTCAGTTTGCTTGAGAATGGAATTCTTTGAACGTGGTCTCGGCTTATAGCCGAGTATTTTCAATTTACATGTTTTAAGAAGCTTCCCGATTAAAACAGACTGAAGTTTAGGGTCTCGGCTTATAGCCCAGATCGGATTATAGATGAATAAATATGGTACGTTATAATCCATTACTTAACATTTTTCACTTGATTGTGCGATTTCATTTCGGTCAATACGAAGAAGAAACAATGAAGGAACATGAAAAAAAAAAAAGACTTTGCTTCTCATTTCTAATTTGTTTTTCTGTCAAGAATGTTCAGTCCACATGGTATGATTGACAAATTGCTTGCTCTGCTTATATTTTATGCAAATTTTCAAACGCATTGCAAGCTCTCCAGAGCGAGACACTCTCCGCTCGCTTCACTCGCCAGTGGATAGCTTAATTGCAGGCTAGTAATTTAATTTTACTTCGTTTTCTATTGGTGTCAGTCAAATATAATATTAGCATGAAACATCAGTCGCAAGAACAATTTGTACAATTGTTCGCAACAGTTTCTGATCAATATGTGCATGGCTTCCCGCTGTTCTTTAGCCCTCCTGATTATGATCCGTTCAAGGTTTTTGTCCATCCGTTTAACGTTTTAAACTATATCCATTAATAGTTTCTGTTTAACCGTTTAACACTTTAAGCTATCCGTTTATTTTTTATCTTGGCTGTTCAACGGTTTATGGAATCTGTTTTTGGACTTAGCTCTACCGTTTAACGCTTTGGACTATCCGTTTAAATGGATATGCAAACCATTTAAATGCTCTTAGCACCGGTTTACTATCTGTTTACAAACCGTTTATTTTCACCCATTTAACCAAGAAGGGTTAGTGTACGAAATCCTGTGCCCGGTCACATTTTTAAAGCTACTGCAAATAGCTTCCTTTTTTCTGTGTTGCCTTACAAAAAAAATCCTTGACATATATCTTATTAACCAAGCGCGAGGGCCGTACTGGGAGAATATTGGCCTGAGGTCTTGACAGTACGGACCAAGCGCAGCGAGGTCCATACAAAAAAGACTGAGGGCCGATATTCTTCCAGTACAGTCCCGAGCAAGCTTGGTTAATAAGAGATTTATTATACGACTGAAGTTCAAAGGAACACAAGTGCTGTATCATTTGGGACCATTCGGGACAGTGCCCGGTCCAATACTGAGAGAATATTGACCGCCAATAGAGCATTTTGATTGGTTGATTTTAGTTATTGGCCCTCTGACTGCCCGAGTCGTGTAATAAATCCTGGTATTGTATATAGGTAAGAGCAACCATGCCGTAAGAGCTAACTAAACCTAATTCAATAGTAAAACTGTACAATCAAAATTCTGATTATCTGAACCTTGATTATCTGAGTTTTTTGATTAACCAGACTTGCTTCTTTGAAACTTTTTTCCGTTAAAGAACATCACTTGGTAACATTCAATATTCATGAAAACTTTTTCCTGTCAATCAAAGTACATGTAATGAAACACAAATCTGCACATTGTCAAGTTTAATGCACAGTAACTATACATTGTACTTAAAGTTAGCACTTTAAACAAAGTGATTTGAGAATGTTCCTTCATTCTTGCTTAATAACGATTAAATGATACATATATTATTAGCTTTCAGTTTTAAAAGACCTGTAGCTCACTAATATTCATATTTTTTCATTATCTAGAGACTAAATTAACCCCACTACCCAGCCCTGACCCTGCAAGGTTTGACTGCACCCAAGCATTCTAGACACCCAACCATTCTACTGCACCCAACCATTCTACTGCACCCAACCATTCTACTGCACCCAACCATTCTACTGCACCCAACAATTCTACTGCACCCAACCATTCTACTGCACCCAACCATTCTACTGCACCCAACCATTCTACTGCACCCAACCATTCTAGACACTGTTCCATATGCATCATTACAGTAATTGATAATTGGCCCATTAGAACTGGTCTCAGAAACTCATGGGGATCATCAATAATTGAGATTTTATCATACAGTCTCAAGACTGTGCTCTAAAAAAAAATTGAAGGGATTCCACTGCTCTGAAACTGTGAAATCCAGGGTGCCCAGCAGAGGCTTTTTCTGAAAAAAACTGAGTCGCCCAAGGACAAAAATAAGGCACCAGCGGAGGGGTCACTGGGCACTGCTAGACCACAGTCCTGAGTTTGAGGTGGATCATTTGAATAAAATAACAAAAGGTACAGGCTGTAATCTACACAAAAAAATTTATGATCCTTTATTAGTTGCAAATTTATTCAAATCAACTAAAATTACCATTTATCAGAGTCGCAATGCTTGACATCCATAGTAATAGACCCAAATGCCGCATCGTGAAGACTTGTGCCTAGGAGGAAAAATAACATTCTTTTAATCATCATTTACATGTACAATACATTTCGGACTCAACACGACAGAGTTCACACTTAAACTCCAAAGATCTGATTGCAAATTCCACTCTCTAACTGCAATACATTTCTTGGTAAGTCACAAGCTGCCCTGATGGTCCCTGAATGGTGTCATAAATAAGAACACAGAAAGACCTGTCCTCTCCAAGAGATTTTCACAGCAAGGTGAATCAGGACCACAAGTGGTTCCTCCTTTTCAGCTAAGTTCAAATTCATTCAGGGCTTGACACTAACAGTAGCCCACTAGCCACAGACTTGTAGAAATTCAGTTTTGGCTAGTGGTTTCCGATTTCCACCAGCCAGTTTGGCTAGTCGGTAAACAAACTGAAATTGTCATAACATCTAAGATGTCAATAGCCACTTAGCTATTAAGTTGAAAAGTTAGTGTCAAGCCCTGTTCATTATACGAGTTTTAAAGAATAAACGTGACCTCTTACGCGAAAACGTTCCTAATGGTAGCCGTTCGAACAGTGAACGGAACGGCAAGCGAACGGGTGACGAACGGCTAGGCAAGCCGTTCGAAATGGATAATGTGAACGGATGAACGGCTAATTAAAATTTTCGAACGGATGAGGTCGAACGGATAAACGGCTAATGATAATTTTCGAACGGATGAGGTCAAACGGATGAACGGCTAATGAAAATTTTCGAACGGATGAACGGCCAATTAAAATTTTCGAACGGATGAGGTCGAACGGATGAACGGCTAATGAAAATTTTCGAATGTATGAGGTCGAACGGATGAATGGCTAATTAAAATAATTATCGAACGGATGAACGGCTAATGAATATAATAATAATTTATTTTCGAACAGATGAGATCGAACGGATAACGGCTAATGAAAATTGTCGAACGGATTAAAAACGGCTAATAAAAGTTAATTTTTCCAACGGTAGCGGTCGAACAAGTGATCGCCTGTAGAAATTATTTTGAACAGAACTGATGGTTTCGTCAAAACGAGTGCCAACACAGGTGTCCCAAGCTCTTGTCTCGAGCAAAAGCGAAGGATTATTTCAGGAAAGCGTCACGCGTTGGGTTACGCGGTGTTAAGTTATGCGAGGTATTTGACACAATCTGTGGAAAGATCACTTGAAACGAGTCGAAACTCGATCGTTTGAATAACTCGACTTCACTTTCGGCGCATTCAAATGGATTATAATTAATATTTTTACTATTGAATTCCACCGATTAAGATAAGGTACAACCAAGGAACTTGCACGCGAAAAGCATATGATAGTTCTGAAGTTCAAGTTCAAATTTCCATAATCCCAGCTTCCCTGTCAGTCCATCAAAAATGCGTTGCCTTGGTAACTGCTAACAACTTGTGTCAATTGCTGCCTTTTCACACAATCACAAAATGGAGAATTCAACGAGAGCTAGAAGAAGACGTTTCTAGTATCGTCACCAAAGTGCAACAGTTTTTACAAGTTGGGTGCGGATGTCATCGAGGGTTGAAAGGCGACCAGTGTTCGGATTACTTCAAAGCGGAAACTGTTATTAGCAACCTATACGACTGTCTCGAACTTTCTCATGCAGACCTGGACTTAGTAATCTTGGCAAACCTTCAAGCGAAACCTTCGACGAAAGACGATGTGGTCGCTATACTCCGCCAGCAACTTGCTGTTAAGACAGAAGAGTGTCGTCACCTGGTGAACAGGCTGGATGCCATGGAGGAGGCGACAACAAAAATTCTTTCCTGTCAGATGCAAATGCAGGAAAGCTTCATTAAGGTATTTACCAACCTGTGGTCTAGAGTTTTTTCTGCAATTACTTGCGCAAATTTCTTTCAAAAAGCATGAAAGACGAAAGAACTGTTAAAGATTTGTATCAGTCAGGTGAACCAAATTATCTGTTCTACTTTACAGATGATGGAGAAAATACAAACATCTGTTTCAGAAACAGAAGATAAACTGCTGAGGAAAATGACTGTATTGGCAGACAACCTATCCAACTTTGAGGCACACCTTGGCTCCTTGGAGGGACAATCCCAAAATAATTATTCCCTGGTAAGAGGTTCTTAGATATCAACTACTCAGGTTCCTGTTAAATAACTTTAGAAAAGAGGGCTCCCTTAATTTTCACTTATGAGTAGATGCTAGACTTAGAGCAGACTTAATGCAACACAATGACAATGCGTATTTCTCACACAACCCTGGGAGCCATGTCAAGCCAACCACCGCAAGCCTGACCTTTATTCACACAATAACAGCTATCAAATTTTACAAGTATACATGGAGTTTCAAAACATGAACTAGTTAAGAATCGAGACAAAATCTAAAATCGTTTAGAAGTGTAATGAACAACTGAAAAAACTCTTGGGTGGGTGAGTGGGAAGGTCAAGCAATGGCGGTCAACAAAAAACAACTGACCGCCTTACACATCACATGACCTTAACCCATCCCCAGGCCCCAGCGGTGTGTGAGAAAAACATTTTCCACTTATTTCGTTCCACTCAGCCAGTGGAAAATCACCCTTCTCAAACACCCCTGAGAGCCATGTCAAGCCAACCACCGCAACGGCACAAAGCATAGAGTAAAAAACTAAGAGAAATACTATTTCCAAAAACAAAATCCACAAGGCTTACAGAATGGAACATAATGTGCAAGTAGCAAGCCTTGCCAAAGTCAAACAGACTCATAAGGGCACTAGATAATGCAAAAATCAGTTCATAAGTACAAAAAAGGTTCTGAACAGCTTGGGATCACGCCTATAATTCATGAGGTTTGGTCTTGAATTGTCCTGGTAACCAGAAGCAGGGACTCCAAAGACTCTTCAATATAGTTATTCTGTGCCTTGTCGCTACGCCAACCGCCCTGCCTCTGGAACAGACGCTCAGGGACCCCAAAAGCTGCTGCGGTTGTAGCGCCTCCAGATCGCAGACTATGAATTCCATACAAGGCAGGATCTAGCCCCTCCTTCCGCAGCTTGGCCTTAATCAACTCAGCTGCCCGGCTATATGACATAGGATCTATCCTAAGCTTCATTCCCTTCTTTGTGGACAACACCCGCCTGAATAGCCGCGACTTCCTGTCATGATTGCCAACCCTCAGAAACTTCTCAACCACTGCAACCGGGCAAGGTGATGAATCGCTGTGAGCTATGAAAACCCACGAGCCTTGGCGAAACTGATCATTCTTCCTCTGTGTGAGAAATATGGCAAGATGAGAATCCTCAAACTGAAGATTGTCCACAGTCAATCGACTCAGATCGTCCCAGCGAAGGAAGCCGAAGAAACCCAAAGCGAACAAAGCAGCTACCTGGATATCAGACAAAGAGCCTTGCTCGAGGCGACGGATAGCACTCTTAACATGGCTGGCTTCCAGAGGCCTCCTGCGATTTGGGGGCTTAGCAAGGATCCTTCTTCCGGCCTCCGCCACCTGCTGTATGAGCGGATGGTCACTCAGTTGCTGATAGCCACTCTTCTTATGGACCCAGCTAGCTCCATAGATAGCAGAGTTAATACAGGAGACTGAACGGTCCTGCTGGATAAGATGTACCAAATACAAGGAAAACACTGTAGGATCCGCTGGTAGGGGAGTGGCCTCACATTGGACGGCCCATGTTCGCCACGCTTCATAAGCACGGACATAAGTGCTGACTGTCTTCGGTGCTCTGTCCTGGATCAGGATCGCTGGTAGAGACTTCGCAAGATACTTCAGTCTAGGATGAGTCATAGTCTCCCCACGTAACCAGCCAGATAAGTTAACACCCTCTGGGACAGGGCTGGAAACTGAAAGAGAATGTACCGAGTAAAACACTGCGTACATCATCACCTCCATAACACTCATTAAAACATGCCCAAACAGCAAGACTTATAAGGCTTTACAAACTAGCCAACACATGCACATTGGCAACCAGTACTAGAATGATGTTCCCCTTTGGCCAACACGGCTAGGGGCTACTTTGCCAAAACAGCAAACAGAGCGCGCGAAAAAACTTTACAGACATCCACATTAACATACAGCCAGCATACACCGCTAACCAGTGTTAGCGGTACCCCTTAGGCCAACACGGCTGGGGGCGGCTCTGCCATAACGGCAACAAACTGCTAGTCACGTAGTGTTCACATTTAGCGGCTGTCAATCCAGAGCATAATCACAAACATGCTGTCTTGTCAAAACAACAACTGACCAGTCATGAGCCACATCATCTATCCAACTCCCACACGACAATGTTGGCTGGCTCAAGATCGCAAGAGCTGAAAACGAGGTCCAAAACAGACTTCATCATAGTAGTTTCACCGAGAGGAATGTTCAGCATATGCCGTCAAAACAAAGTTTGAGTGCCAGAATGGAGAAGGAAGGAACGCCCGTTGTGAAAATGTCACTAGCTGCTGATCCTGATAGGAAGATCCCTTCGTATGGTAGAATCTGCATGGACTGGCTAATGAAGGACTTCCAGCTCCCACTCTTCTCCACCAGAAGTGGCCACCAACTTGCTGAACGCCACTCAGGAACTATCAAGGTGCCATTCTCCCTTCCTGCTGACATGTGCTTCAACACACGTGGAACCAGGTATGGAGGAGGAAAAAGCCAATTAACTTCATGAGACCAAGAAACTGTAAATGCATCCGCTGCCACACAACCTGGGTTATGATACCTGCTGCAGTACCCCTTCAACTGCTTCGTCTTCAGGCTAGCAAACCTATCAATGGTGTGGGGACCCCACAAGGTGTCAATGTAATCAAAGCAAGCTGGGTCTAACATATAGTCATTAGAATCCTCCAACCTCGACAGCTCGTCTGCTCTCGTGTTCTCATCTCTGCTAACCCACTCAACTGTTAAGCGCATGCCAAGTTCCCGGCACAACCTGTAAACTGCTACAGCCTCCATGTGCAGCTCCTTGATGCGGCTTCCTACTGACAAAACAATTTCTGCATTCCTGTTGTCGGTGCGATGGAGCACATCTTTACCCCTGACTTCATCTGCAAAAGATTCCAGCACACGCCTGATGGCAGTCACCTCTCTAAACGTAGAACTCTTTTCACTTTCCTCACGGGACCCAGCTGCCCCTGGCTACCTTATCACTCAACTGCACTGCAAAACCACCCCAACCTTGCCCACTTGCATCTGAGTAAGTAATAACCTCTACCTTCGGACTAGGGGACCATATAGGATAACCACCAGTGTCAAAATTAACTTTCCAAAACTGGACTTCAGCTTGACTCTCCGGAGATATCAAGAAAGGTATGTCCCAGTGAACTGTTTGACATAGGTCCCTGTAAGTGCCCTAGTCCAGAGTCGTGCTACAGGGCCCAAGGCAAGACCCATGGAAACCAGTGAACCAGTGATGCGTGACAAGTGTCGTGCTGAAACCACAAATTTCTTAGCTATAGTATCATTCCTCAATTGTTTCAAAGCATCAACCCTCCTTGGTGGAACCTGGAAAGTTCCAGATCGCAAATCCATTATAAAGCCCAGAGGTTCACCACATTGTACTGGCTCCCACTGACTCTTCTCTTTGTTGGTGACGAAGCCACTCAACAAAACATCCCTCCTAACCTCTGCTGACAACCTGACTGCCTCACCTCGGTCCTGGTCTGCACCTGCTCCATCGTCCAGATATGTAAACAATCTGAAGCCTTTACCCCTCCAGTGTTTCACGAGTGCTCTCTGGATCTTGGTGAAGAGGTAAGGACCAGTTGATAAGCCAAATGGAAGGACCATGAATTTAAAAAACCTTAGCTGCCCCTTGTAGAATAAGGAAAATCCGAGGTATTTGCAATGCTGAGGAAATATTTCGATGTGATGATAACCACTTTTATAATCAAATTTAAAAAAACCAATCGCCTTCATGAAATAAGTCTGCTGCTGTGCGAATGTCATCGTACTTAAATTTGCATGACCTCAGGAACTGGTTGACATAACGCAAGTGCACGATTAGGCAGCGTTTTTGGGCAGAGTTCCTCACAACACCCAGTGCGTTGCATACCACCAAGTCCTCACTTTTCACCTCAACTACAGCACCAGACAACAGTAACTTTGAAATGTCAGTGCAAACAAAAAAATTATCCTCGACAGCACTGGGATGGTTCCTGAAAAATGCCTCCTGAGGAAGGGAAATAAATGGTAAGCTATAGCCTTCTTGAAGGACACGCAGCACCCACCTGCTAGCCCCAATGTTCTGCCAAAACGAGATATTCTCCCTCAATCTGCCTTTCACAACCGTGGGACAAGCAAAATCAACATTCTCGAACTCAAGATATCATCTATATACACTCTCTTCTAGGGGGAAGTTCAGGGCATCACTGTTGACTTCCAGATGATTGGCCATTGTTCTGGCCCCATCCTGGACTTCCACTTGCGACTGATGCACGGCAATCCCGGGCGTAATGGCCGTTTCGACCGCAGCGAAAACACAACTGCCTGGGGTCACATGCCACGTTGGACGACATTCCCGCCGTTCGGAAGTTGTGGGTTTTTTCAACCACACGTTTCGACCCATCAACTCCTCGTGGTAGGGGCGACTTCTTCGGTCTCCACTTCGCTGCAGCTGCCTTTCGTTTCTCCTCCCTGAGTTGCTTGCTTTCTTTTATGGCCTTTTTTATCCGTTTTTCGTCGCCAGAATCACTAGCAAGCGGCTCGGCTGCATAACATTCCACCGTGTCCCACCCATATTTATCGGCAAGACAAATGTGCTTATTCCGTTCTAAAAGAAGTTGCTCACCTTCTTCGAGGAGCTCGGAGCTAGACTCATCATCACTCGTATTCTTAGCCCTGTCAATTTTATCCAAGACGTCACGATTAAGTTTGTACTGCTTTTTGTTTCCCTCGAAGCGAAACTCCGGCTCCGGATCGCTCAGTTTGCCATGTTTTCGAAGCTTCGCATCATCAATCTCGTTCTTCAGCTTCTTTAACTCTTTCGAATACAGTTTCTGCTGCTGCAACAGCTCCTTTGCCCAACTTGGCGGTTCCTCGGTTCGGTTTGGAGGGTCCTCGCGCTTCGGGCTTTCGTGCCTTGATCCTTGACTTGATCGACTATTACCTCGCTGACTAGGGCTTTTGTTGTATGGCTCAAGTCGCCTAACCGCCCGAGAACTCCTCTTCGAACGTCTAGTTTCCTTCGGCATGCTTTACTAATGATTCGTGACTAACTATTCGTAACAAATGTAAATAATACAAGCACTTTCGCAGAAAAAGGTCAAGCAATGGCGGTCAACAAAAAACAACTGACCGCCTTACACATCACATGACCTTAACCCATCCCCAGGCCCCAGCGGTGTGTGAGAAAAACATTTTCCACTTATTTCGTTCCACTCAGCCAGTGGAAAATCACCCTTATTTTTCTCCTTGCTTTTCAGCTCGATGTCACGATAAACAACCAATGTGATGAGATACCGCCGTTAGACGTACCCATTGAGCCGTCTGGAGATGACATGACCAGCATTGATAAAGACCTGCTACTTAGTCTATGCGAGGAACCAGCTGACATCCCAGTTGGGCAAGCAGGAACAAGTTCGGTTTCCGAAGTCGGCGAAGAATTGATTGGTAAATGTGTGACCCCAAGGAAAGTGAAAACAGTCCAGCAGACCCTGGGAAGTGAAAATGAACGGCACTTGTGTGCTCTAAAGCTCCTACCATCTTTCTTCACCACTGAGGAACTTGCGACCAGCAATACCGATGGTACCTATGGCAAAAAGTGTCTTGACATCGCCAAACTCAATTCACTTAAAGTTTTAGTTTTTACAAAGTGTCCCACTAGCAACAACGAGGAAAAAGAAAAGCTCTGGAAGTTCATCAAAAGTAAAATAAATTCTAAGTGTCGAGCTATCCGTAAGTTTAATACCGCGAAAGACTCACCTGATCGTTCATCCTAATAAAATTGAATACTTTTGATTGTAGTTTTGAGGAATAAGTTGGTCGTATTTCACTCCCTCCCCTAAAAAATACTGCGTCTGAGGCTAGGATGAGAAAAGCCTACATTGCGTTGGAATTCATGAGAATTAACATCATATCAGGTATTTCTGCGCGAGCGAACTGGTTGAAAGGTTGAAGATTTATTTCGGGGTCTTAGGTCTTACTTTTCGGGGTCTTAATTTTCGTAACACCCAGATGTAGTTGCTCCAGCAGTGTCTTCTCACGAAAACTGAATTAGAATAATTATTCAGTTCATTCGGTTCATTGCTAATTTTATTTTTAACGTTTTTACATGGTCTCACATTTCAATAAAGTAAAACAGCATAAGTAAACAAAAAGAAAGGGACTGAATTTAAAGAAAACCGCTCCAAAGTCTGTTTGCGTTAATTTAGATGTAGATTACACAAATATCGCTTCTTACTTATCACACCTTTGGCCAGCCATTGTCAAGTGTAAGAACAAAAGCTTTAGAAATACATATACGCATACTGAAACCGCCCATTAAGTCCACTAAAAAATTCCGAGAGAACATGTTTGTCTATCTGTCTTTAGAGAGATCTCTTGGCTTGATGCGCATTCCAAAACAACGCAAGAAACAAAAAGGAACTCTTAGTATAATTATATTCAAATCATTATGAATGCGCTTATCGGACGTTGCTTTCAAAAGAATATCAACACTATCACGAGTTTGTCAGTTCAAATCCTTTTAGCAAGCCGCCGTAAAACGCTAAGCACGTGCTACCATTGTCACTTCAAAACATGGAAGTTGAACTGAATTTCTTTCGAAGAAGATTGAAAGAAGGTTGATGTTCGATTTAGCTAGGCTTTGTTAAGCTTTTAATTGGCTTCTTCAGCTCACACATATAAAGTAAATTATCTTCAGATACGCCCGGTGCAATCTGAGTTAAGCAGTTTTCCACTAAACACGTGTCAAAGTAAGGTATGCCCACAGCGATTTGACGTGTGATTTTTTTTCCACCACTGATCTTTTGTCACACTAGCTGTAGAATTTTTAGTATTGGTTCTTTTGTGGAGTTTTGATATGCCGCGGACTTGCCACTTGTCTTTTGTCTCACTAGCCAGAGATCGCGTATTGTAAAACGGTTATCTTTGAGCGTGCACGAAAAAATCCTTCATGGATCGAAAGCGTGAAATTCTAAATCACATCTGCGATGAACGCCTCGATTTATTGGAGGAACTAAAGGAAACTGAAAAAAAACTGCAAGAGACAGTTGCAGCTGTATCAGAACAACAAGATTTATCTTCTGTTCTGGAGAACTATCATTCTGTTGTTGAAAGTTTCGAGAACATGCGGCAGGGATTAGATGAATTGGAGGAGAAAGTAATATCGACACTTTTGTAACTGCTCTATTTAGAGCAATCAATCAAACAACGGCTCTTTTAGGAGCCACCAAACACAGTAAAGTCGTGACCAATTGGACAGGACTGACATCTTATTTTTGATAGTACATTGAGATCCTACTTCCTGTAGCTTCGGCTCTCTAACTGCACTTGAAGATGGGCTTTCTAACACTCTAGTTGGCAACTTTCTCTTTCCTGGAGATACTTTGTTCTTGTCGCTCGGCAGAAGGTCAAGTGTGGGGTTCGTAGAGGCGTATGACTCACAGGGTAGACACCGTCGCGCAAGAGGCCGGAAGGGATAAAATTAACCTAAGACCCAAGCCTCTTGCGTGGCCATGTCCACCTTGTTAGTCAAAGGCCCAGGCAGACACGAACAAGCGTGGAAATTATGGTAGAAAATCTTCGTTTTCAGCATAGTGCGTGGGGATTTTTTGAACTGAGACACTTTTGTTCCCTATACTATTCCTTATAACGCATTCAAATTCTCGACGGTTTCTCGCGTAACTTCACACCGTGTCACACAACGCGTGACGCTTTCATGAAATAATCCTAAGCTTTTGCTCAAGGCTTTTGCTGGGACGCCTGTGTTGGCATTCGTTTTTTGGTTATTGTAAGCTCAGTGTTGGTTATGACTTTAATAAGAAGTGGTGGCTCCTAAAGGAACCGTTTTGTAATACCCAGAGTGCAATGTCGAACGCTCGACCTCTAGGATTTCCCCTACGAAATGCAATGAAGGGTCATTGGGAGTTTTGATGCGTTCTTGCATTCATTCAGGTTGACGGCAGCAATGTCGTTGTTTCACGGCGCTGGGGCAACCAGATCTTCGGTACCTGGCTTGCAGAATGGACGAATTCCATGAGAGGTCACACATTAGCGCGAGGTTGATATTCCGCTTACAAATAACAACAGCTTAATGAAGAATTGAGTAACCAAACGGTAAACGGCGTTCAAACGGTGAGGGATTTTTTACAACCGATAGCTCGAGGCGTTCGAACGGCTGATGAATTTTCTTGAACGGATAGCTCGAGTCGCTCAAACGGATGATGAAATTTTTAGAACGGATAGCTCGAGGCGTTCGAACGGATGATGAATTTTCTTGAACGGATAGCTCGAACCGTTCGAACGGATGACGAATATTCAAGAACGGATAGCTAGAGGCGTTCAAACGGATGATGAATATTCGAGAACGGATAGCTGGAGGCGTTCGAACGGATGGTGAAATTTCTTGAACAGATAGCTCAAACGGTTCGAACGGATGATGAATATTCAAGAACGGATAGCTTGAGGCGTTCGAACGGCATGCTAATCCATTCGAACGGCTGGTGAACGGCTATCCGTTTAAAAACGGCTAACCGTTCGGAACGTTTTCCTGTGAGAGGTCACAAATTGATTTAGGGTGCCCCATGGAACACTGGGAGTGGGGTGCATGCACTACTCATGAAAATTGTACATTTCAATGTACAACTTTGGAAAAACAATTACCATCAAAACTGCCTCAAGGTGACAGTTGTTCTGCTCCAAGACACAATCTAATTGTGGGAAAATATGTTATATCTAATTACAGAATTCTGTGATCACAGAAGGGCATGAAGGATATTAGTAAAAAGCTAGGTATTAATCAAAGTATTGTTTACATGTCTGTTAGATAAACATACCATATCGAACTCTTTGGCATGGAGGCGTTTCATAGAAAAATGCATTTTGAAAATTTTTATCCAATGGCAGAGAATGATAGCCTGAAGCAATCATTTCCTGCTCTCTTATGAACTACTTACTTGACGAGATTCCAAAGACAAAGGAGGTATCACACAATCATAATAAGAAAATAAACAGACGGTATCTTCACGCCAATAGTCGTACCAAAAACTGCTGTATAATTTGATGACTGGCGTTCTTGACCCGAATTAAAAGTTGGGTAAGGAAGGTGTGAGGACACTCAAATGTTTCTTTCGTCCTTTGAAGTGCAAGAGAGCGTTTTCCTGAGGTCAGTCGGTGGCTAGATGCGTTGTAATATTCAAAACAACAACGTATATTTGGAGACAGCAGGAAGCCTCTTTGTCACGTACAGTTAGTTTACAACACGCGCTCTGAAACACGAAATTTTTTACGAACAAATTGCCGACAAAATTCATTACATTTCCACGGAAAAGGTGCTCGAGAAGTACACTACATCGTCTTTTAGTATACAAAGAAGTCGCCCAAGTCACATTCAAATGTAAACTCACAAAAAATAATTATGCTAATCAGAGAAAATTAAATCCAGCAAGTATTAGTGCATCCTCGGAGACCCAGGGGCTGAGTTGATTTCAAGTTAGGGCATGAAGAGCCCCTGGGGACATTGTCTTACAAGACTAGTTCCAAACGGTCGCAGACATTCTGCCATCTGATTGGTGCCAGAAAATCTTTGTGTTTTTCTGCCCAATCAGAGTGAAGTGTGCTTTAGAGTACTTTCGTGTGTTTTAACACGGACATTATACTAGTAGCTCAGTTGCTCGCTATGTTTGTTTGGATCGTGCGAAGGAGATTTGCTTCAGGTGAAAAGTTTCAGTCTCAGCACACAATGTAAGAGAAATCGGTCAGATTGTCCGCGAGAATCTTACCGGAAATTATACTGAATACTTTCGCAGGTATCACTAGAGAACGTGTTTTAAAGTTTGCGAGGTTTGTATACAACACGATGGTTACATTCATTGATATGTCGCTTTAAACGTTAAACGAGATTTAAGCTTAAATTTTTCTAGATTTTTTGCATAATTTGCTGTGACTGAAACTTTACCAATCCCGTGAGGTTATTTCGTCGCACGAGCCACGAAGGTATGTCGAGCAACTGGCGCTTTCGCCTACGTATCTTTCTGCCTTTTGTGCGCGCCAAATTCTAATCTTAATAGTAAAGTCGTTCACAATACGGCCAAGGTTGCAGAGAACGTTGAGTTCGTGGACGACCTCCAGCAAGTGCTAAGAGAAAGCTTAGCTGTGTTTCCGGTTAGCTAATTAAAATCTGAACAAAAACTTATTAACGAGGAGATCGTGGGAAGGAAAGATGTTTTCGGGCAGTTACCGAAGGGGTTTGGAAAAAGTTTAATCTTTCAACTGCTGTCTAGAGTGTTGAAATTCTCTTCTAGTCCCTTGGTCATTGTCATTTCACCTCTTATGTCGATTGTTGAAGACCAAGTTAAATACCTATGATCATTGGGAATCGGTCCGATGCTGTTTTCAATGGGAAAAACAAAACCAAAGACCAAGAAATGTTGGATGGAAGGGGCGGGGTTTGCTTTAGTGCAAATGTCAGCTTAGTAGTACAGGTGAATAAAGGCTGATAGTTTCGAAAGAAACTGTTTGGGGCTGCGTCGGTGGGAGTAACGAAATAATTTGGATATATCAACTAAGTTGAAATGGTAAATTGGCCACCGTAACGATTACAAAAGCTGACGTTTCGAGCGTTAGCCCTTCCCTCCGACGAATGGCAGTTGGCCTGTTAGCTCAATTGGTAGAGCGCTGCACTAGTATCGCAGAGGTCAGTGGTTCGAATCCCGTACAGGCCTGAAATTTTTTCAGGTCTGATTTTCACTATTGCTCAAATAGTGCTTTACTGCGAAGGATCGTTCTCATATACGTCTCATAACCGCAGTTCACACATATGTTTCATATGTTTGTTGTTGTTTGATTTATCATCTACGGGTTTATATCGAATTAATTTGATGGCCTGCTCCCAGTTGGCCTGTTAGCTCAATTGGTAGAGCGCTGCAGTAGTATCGCAGAGGTCAGTGGTTCGAATCCCGTACAGGCCTGAAATTTTTTCAGGTCTGATTTTCACTATTGCTCAAATAGTGCTTTACTGCGAAGGATCGTTCTCATATACGTCTCATAACCGCAGTTCACACATATGTTTCATATGTTTGTTGTTGTTTGATTTATCATCTACGGGTTTATATCGAATTAATTTGATGGCCTGCTCCCAGTTGGCCTGTTAGCTCAATTGGTAGAGCGCTGCACTAGTATCGCAGAGGTCAGTGGTTCGAATCCCGTACAGGCCTGAAATTTTTTCAGGTCTGATTTTCACTATTGCTCAAATAGTGCTTTACTGCGAAGGATCGTTCTCATATACGTTCTCTAGTGATACCTGCGAAAGTATTCAGTAATTTCCGGTAAGATTTTCGCGGACAATCTGACCGATTTCTCTTACATTGTGTGCTGAGACTGAAACTTTTCACCTGAAGCAAATCTCCTTCGCACGATCCAAACAAACATAGCGAGCAACTGAGCTACTAGTATAATGTCCGTGCTAAAACACACGAAAGTACTCTAAAGCACACTTCACTCTGATTGGGCAGAAAAACACAAAGATTTTCTGGCACCAATCAGATGGCAGAACGACTGCGACCGTTTGGAACTAGTCTTGTAAGACAATGTCCCCAGGGGCTCTTCATGCCCTAACTTGAAATCAACTCAGCCCCTGGGTCTCCGAGGATGGTATTAGTGAAGAAAGAAGACGCTACTGAACGCTAGTTCAAGCACGAGACTTACAATGACTTCACCAAGACAGAGTTTTAGAATACAGCCATGGTAACTTTGTGCGATCATTCGCGTCAGACATGCGACAACTGCCAATGCACTAACGACAATGTAAGGCGATTATTTGCGACACGAAATACAACATCGTTGGATACAAATAAATGAATCGAGGCGGAACATAACCTCCGCTGAAAACGTTTGACCGCCTTCAAAATCGGCCAGAGGAGAAAATGAAAGTAACAGTGTGGAAATAACTTTTCGTGTTAACCGAGGTAAGAAATCGCTAAAAAGAGAAGTGAAGATGTCTTCCCCTCGATCAAGTGTTCCAAAACGGATGGCTCATGCATGCCCACTTTCGTAATTTTCATAGTTGTCTTTGGAAGTATACCTGCGTTCTACTTAAAAACATGAAATGTACGATTCGCATAGGTTGTCCACAAAGGTAGCTGACGATGTAACCTGAAACTTGCCCATTTAATTAAGAAAAAAATCGACTCGGTCTTCCCGAAGAATCGTAATCCCTGTCGATTTGGAAACCGACCTATCATTTTCACATCGGTATAAGTGTTCCTGACTAGCGCATGAAAACACAAATCGGCCAAAGTTAAAGCTAAATTGGGGATAACTAACACAGTAATTTATCTCACAGGACTCGTACTAATCGATGGCCAAAGAAATAATAATAAAAAACAAACTTGAGCCACGAAATGGTACCAAAGTCTATAAAGTAAGTATCTGACAGGAACGATCGTTCTACTCCAACGAGAAACAAATTGTGAAGACGACTTGAAAGTAACGTAGTATGCTAGCATTTAAACCAAAAATCTTTACATTTATCGTATCTCACCTTTTACAAAGGCACCTTCCAACAAAAGAATAAAAATCGGTAAGGCTTGAACGGAGATAAATTGAGAAAGACGGCTAGACACATTGTTGTGCCCGACTGATGAACTACTCAGAACAGGTGACAAAATCTGCTGAGTTTTTTCCCTAGGCTGCGGTAAAGATCTAAAGCCGTTAAAAACAAATTAACGCTGGCGCCGTTGGTCTTGCTCATTCAATTAATTATGAACACAGCCTTAAGCCGCACCAAGCAGCCGGCTGGCGTAAGTTCACCTAAAGGCGAAAGGAAAATACAATCCGGAACTACATTGGTTTTACTTAAATGCCCTAGGATTGGTGAAAATAATTGCGTCACCCTTTCAACCAATCAGATGCAAAACTATAATAATAGAATTCACTACGTCTCACCCACTTTTTACTATGCTTTTTTCACTGACCCTTTGAGAACTTTTTCTTTAAGGGAGGGGGGGGATGGGTGGTGGTGAGTTAATGTGAGTACATTCAACAGCCTCTAGCATGATGAAATTAAAGGCGCCCCGCTCCTTCCTCTACCCGACAAGGTCGGCTTAATCAATGGCCTTGAACTTAAATATACCTAATAGCCGTGTATTCAACAGCGTAATGGTATTTGCCACGTCATTTTAAGAAGGCAGAATTAAGAGTCATTTAGTCGCTGCCGCGTACCGAACAAACCGCAAATCAGAAAGGGTTTATTGTGCAGCATTTTAACGACAGTAGTGCAGATGGTCGTTTGCGAGAAAGTAATGTTTTATCCAAAACAAATGATCAAATTAGTGGCGTCATGCTGCGTAGGTTACTTCTTAGACTAGGTTTACACTAGAGGAAATTGTTCCGGATTCGTGATGAATCCGAAACGTTTTAGGGTTCTGTCCTCGTGTACCGGTTCACAAGAGCCGATACAAAAGACCGAACAATACACTACACCTAACCAATGACTCCTAAACAAAGAAAGAACAATGGTAATTCCCTTGTGAACCGGTACACCAGGACAGAACCCGTTTTAGTACCGGATTGATTTTGCCGTTTACACGAAAGTGGACGAATCCGAAATAAAAACTTCCCGGTTTGGTCATATCTCCGGAGATTTTGAATCCGGAATTTAAAGTGGAAACTTTGAATCCGATAACTTTTGAATCCGGAAAGTTTTGTCGTGTAACCGCTTTTTTTTCTCGAATCCGGATATTATTTCCGCCTGCGATCTTTTGAGTTTGCGGTGAACCAAAATGGAGGATCTGGTGCTAACATTGCTGGTGGTCTCCGGCTGCCTAATCTTGTTGCAGGTTCAGGCGATAAATTTTATCATGTGTACCGCAGTATTTCTGAGGAAACGCAAATTATTATTGCAAGGAAGTTTAACGTCGGCCACACTTGATTGCCGACGACGTAGATGGCCTGGCATCTGTCCGACTCAAATTTGCCTCAGTGGCATCTGGATCGATTCTAGCCTTTTTTGGGGGAGGCATTTTCACTTTGTCGATCGAACGATAAAACAACACTGGGCTTGGTAACCATTCCATTTAGAATGTTCCCGGAGTTGTCGTTGTGTGTAAACGGTCAGGAATCCGAATATCCTTTCAGTGTAAACGCCTACGAATCCGAATACTCCAAAATTGATGAATCCGGAAACATTTACGAATCCGGAAAACTCTCCTCTAGTGTAAACCTAGTCTTAAATTTCGTAAACAACATTGGTTATCCTTCTATCAGAAAAATAGCCTCGGGCGTGTGCGCGTCCGAACTATGCAGTCAGACAAAGGCTGATGTATTATTTCGTCAAAACATCAAAACAACACTAGTCTTATCATATTCGCCAGGAGCTTCGAAATTTGTTTAACGCACATATATCTATATGTCATGAAGTCTTCAAACTTGCATGATTTTAATTCATAGATTGCGTGTAATTTAGACCGTCGCTTATGTTTTGAAGACTGCGGTTTGTTATCAGTCATGCGGTTAAAACTGGATTGCGAGATGTTTTTGTAAAGGATCTTGTCCACTTCCAGGAGAAGAATTGTACGTCGCTCAACCATGAAAACCTGCGAAAAAGAAGTTCGAGTGAAAATTAACTATGCACGCAGCTTCTACACCAGATTTACGAAAAACAAACTTGTGCGCTATTCTCGTACTTAGGCTTCCCTCTTGTAAACGGATCACGCCAAAAAAAAGTTGCTCACTACTCGATTCTTCCCGCAGCCATTTTAAAAATGTCTAGCCACTCAAGTTGGTGATAGTCTGCAGGCCACCGCAGTCTTAAACCGGAAACAAGCAGAAATACGTATGCTTAAAGGAAACGGAAATACACGCACAATAAGCTCTTCAAAAATCAAGTGTGCTTCAAGTCTTACAAGTTATCCATCTCTTGTTACTCAAGACATCTGGCTCGCAGATATCAAGATCACGGATAATATCAGCTGATATGTTTGGATACTGTAAGAGAAACATCATAGTAGCCATAATAAGCTTCTTCGGGACTTGGATGTTTCAGCTTCTTTCAGTACATCGAAAAGGCCTAAAAAATTGAAAAGTTATTTTCTTTTTGATATTGTACTTTGAATTTGTAGAGTTAAATATCGGCAACGGTAGAAACATTTTCAAAGATCAATATTTTAGCTCTTCGATATTTCTACCAGAAGTTCTATTGTCCACGAAACGTTTCCGTTACTAAAAAAAGACAAACGAAAATTAAAAATCAATAATCGAATGAATATATGATTTTAGAGAGCACTAACAAGCGGATAGCCAAGAAGATTTAACACATCACGAACTTAGTTCCACGTTTAGCGAGCCCGCGCTCTTCCACGAAAAGAATCGAAGACACAGTCCGAGAAAACGGCAGAAATCGTTTTGTCTAATGGCGATGGGGGGAGGGGGAAGTGGGAGAGCGGTAAGTCATGAAGTTAGAGTTGTACATTAACTCATTATAATTATTTTCGATCTGTTAGAGCCTACTGGCCCTTCCATGGCAACACAACCCCACCCCTCCCCCAGCATTAACTTTTAAATTCTAGTTTCAACAAAAAAAAAATCAAAATGTTGATTTAATTTTCCTATGGCCTAACAGTTCATGAAGTAATCGCTCTTGCATTTGTAAAATTACTTCTCTGGGTATTTGGTGTTACCCAGAATGCATGTGCGTGCCTATTTTGGGCTGACACGCAACGCGAGATAAATAATTGCGTGACGCCGAAGATATCCCTGACGATTTGGAAATCACGTTTTACTGTCGAAAAGACTCGCTAAAAAAAGGTCAACGAAGCTAAATTCAGGAAACATTTATCGCAATTTTTTTTTCTTCCAGTTAGAAAATATGAATACTATTTGCGTAAGCTGTGGGATCTTTGATGATGTCCTTTTACAGAGAGTTATGTTCTCTAATAATTTCCATAACGACCAAAAAACTCAATGGGCTTGTTCTTAGGGGTACAGGTTAATTGGGTGGCTGGAGATCCCAGAGTATCGATATCATTACCCCCGCCAGCCTTTGGCTTGATGACTACACCGTCATACATCCCCATGGATGGATCCTCGTCGAAGTAGCTGAAGGGCCTCAGGTAGAAGCTTGCGGAGTTCTCTGGGGTTGCTGTATTGGGGACATCTTCCGAGTGCATGACATGCATCATCCCAATAGTGACCCAAGCGACCAGATCTTCGTTTTCGATGTCTTCATTATCTGCGTAAAACTTTGTGAAGTCCAACACGGGATCGGCCATGTCCAGTTGATTGTACATACAGGAGCTCCTCTCTTCTGTGTCCTTTTGTTTTGTGACCGTCATTTGGTTTAGGGACCAAGCCGCGCCCTTAATCATGGGCCAAGCCTCGGGGATCATCTGCTTCATCATGTCCCTGATCTGAACGCGATAACCACGATGGACACCGAAGGCGTTCCTCTGTTCTCTGTTGAAGAAATTTAAGAAAGTAGGGGTCTGAAAATTGAAATGGTACACCGCATCCTTCTCTTTTGTTCGAACTCGGCGCTTTAAGATCTTTTGTACGTGTCGGTCACCGAGGAACCAAGGACTTGTGATGTTCTCCAGGCCAACCTCGACAGTCTGGTGAGAGTTCTTAGTGCCACGTACATCAATGTCGACTTTGTAGTTAAAAATGTGATCATGCAGGCTACCCGCCATCTTGGGGTGGATCTGGTATGCGTATGGGTCCTCGTCAGGAGTATAGAAAGTAGTTTGTGCATAGCCACTGGTTGTGGTTCGCACTTCCAACACACCATTGGGATAGAAAATGTAATCGAGAACATAATCGTAGTTATATGTTGTCGAAGCTGTTCGAAGGATCAGTGCGCTTCCAGGGACCCCTCCATAGAAGTTGTAGCTACCTTGAAAATCGGTGTCATAATGTCTTCGTAAGGGAATCCCGATGTCTTGTTCAAAAACACAGACCGCGTTCTTGTACACGGCTGGCTCTTTAACACCAATGAAATGAATCAAGTCAAAGAACGTCGCTGTGTTAGGATAGTCCACGCCACGAAGAAGTTCAAAACTCATGGATCCCATGTTCCAAGCGGTGTCAAGGAAATTGGTAAACATTGGCTTGGGTGCCCAACCGCAATAAAACGCTTCAGCCTCCTGCGCGCTCAGCTCGTAGACTATCCTATCACCTTTGAACCGGATGTCGAACAGTTGTATACCGGAAGAGGTCCGAGACCGGAAACAGAAACTCCAGCCCATGTATTCTATGTGACGTCCGCTGACAGTGTACCGCTTGCCATCGGGCTCGTAGAGCTGAGGATTTCGAAGTGGCTGGGCGGGTTCTTTCTTCCCACGTCGCTGATAAGTTGAAAATCTTCCGTTGTCTTCTGGTGCTTTGAAAACTGGCATCTTCGATCCGCTGTTAAAGGCGTTCACTAACTCGTCTACCGTGTCATAAGTTGCATTGTTGTAAAATATTTTATCCACTTTCCAGAGGGACACGTCGTTGCCGCTTGTATCCAAACGCATCTCAAAACCTACAGGATGAATGTAATATCCAATCAAATCCCGCATCAACCACGTCCACGTTTTTCGCTCGTTAATCTTGAACGTACTGGGAGCTGCTAGACCCCATTTCAAACACTTGGGCTGCACACAGTCCAAGATCGAATAACCATCCGTTCCCTCTTTGAGGAGTTTATCGACGCCAGGGTGCGAAGTCAAATTACGAATTAATTTGTCCATTAGGTCGATCTCTTTAGGGTCTGGGAATCGCGCGTTGAATGGGATCGGATATTTTTGACCAGGGCCCTTCGATTCTGCGTGCTGACTAGGCTTTTCCACCGGACTCACCAGATATTCTCTCACATCCGGGTTTGCTTTCCCCCCATTGTACAAAACCACTCGAGCCTTGCGTGTAGGTTTCGGGGCGTTGTTCGTGTCAAGGTAAGCGAGCGCCTCGGATTTCTGCGGCTGTTGCAGCTCGATCAAGTAAATATAGTTTTCGTTGATGTTGGCATTTTCATACGCTGTTGCGTTCAAGGACGGTTGCTTGATGATATAGTCTCGAACTGCAATTATTTCCTCCTTGGATAAATCTCGGTAGAGCTCTCTCCAACCATGGGAGCCCTCTGATGGTGCATTCAGCTGAGTTTTTTCCGGGCAGTCTTCGATAATGGGGGATGAACTTCCAGTTTCTGCAGCGCTGTCCTTGTTATTTCCGAGAGCGACCACAATTAACGCAATGAGCAAAGCTACAGATAGCAAAATGAAGATCACAAGGAGGACTTTCAAAATAAGATTCGATTTGTCGCCGTTCTTATCTGCCATTGTTTGTGCGACTCGCCTGGACGATGTTTACAATAAACTAAATTTTACGTAAACAATAGTCTCTATTTGGACAATATTCAGACAATTATGCAATTTGACGGGTCAAGTATCTTTTTATCAAAATGATCGCACTTGGCGACATCTTGATTCTCTCCGGAGTAAACAACATGATTTCAGTCACGACTCGTCTTTTATCGACATTGGACGAGGTCCAAAGCAGTGATGGAAAAATTTTGTACACGTTCAAATATTGTAATTCCGTGCATAAGTTCCTCTTTTTACTTTTCCCGGAAGAATTCTAATGAATTTAGTCGGCAAGTACACAGCTCCGCCTACATCCTCCTGGAAGTGACATTTAACTCTTAGGACATGCAAGCGAAACACTCGAACAATGTGCAGTTTAGAGCAGGCAGACAAAAGCCCTGTTTTATACTTTCAGTTTGCTGAAGTAAAGAAAAACAAAACAGGAAAAGGAAAAAGGAAGCAGCAAAAAAATTACTCGATAAACAAACGGCATGGAAGTTGCGTGCAGTTCGCTGTGCCTTTATTTTTAGTCACTGAGAACAGATGCACCACAGGATTTTTTAGTCGTAGATGGTTAACAATTGCCTTGAAAAAAAATGTGAAATTTTGAATCGCGCTGACCAAAGTCGCTTTTCTCGAAGCGTGGTATAAACAAACACAGAGCTGCCAAGTTCTTAAAACGGAGAATCTGAGGCTTAAAAAGGACCGCATGAAATAGAGCGACCCTGTTTCTGCTTGAAATCTCCTTGCCACGCCGACTCACGTAGCCTTTGAAGTTTTCTGTAATTCAAGTTTTTTTAATGCTGATGTTGTGTCAATTGTCATTCCCACAATGCAAATGTTATCGAAGGCCATCACAGACACAACCATTGTTAGCTGTTGTGTAACTGGCTAGACATGCAAGCGACCAACTATACGTAAGTAAGTTAAGTCTGTTTTAAATTAACAGTAGGTTTTGCACGAGCAAGTCTGCCAGGTCGTGAAGGTAGGTTAGTCATTTGTATATGTTAGGTATCAGTGTATGCTATACCAGTAAACTATACTAGTTTTGTCATTAGTTATCCTTATTATATAAGTTATGTTAGCCTTGTAAGTTAAGTACGCTATGTTATTACTGTAATTTGTAAGTATTGTATAAAAAAAACACTAAATAAATAAATTTGAAAAAAAATATTCTTTCTCTGTTTTGATGTCAAGACCCGAACAACAGTCCGGACTGATTGTTCTAAGGTTGTGGATATCGTCAATTGTCATCTCAACAAAAGAAATTTGAACCGCGACAGTCCAGATTAAAACTGACTAATGGCCAAAGTTTATCACAGATCCATCGCCTCCTGAAAAATGGCCAAAGTTTATCACAGACCCATCGTCTCCTTGTTATTGTGCAACTGGCTAAACATCCGTGCAACCCACGGGGAACGGGGGAGGGGGGGAAGTCGTGCGACCAACTGCTGTTGTCAGTGTCTGTCACAAAAATCCTTCTACTCCGTAGAACAGCAGAAATGTAATAACTAGGAATCTGTATCCTTTTTCATCTCATTGTCCAGTAAAGGGCCAGCCTCTGAAATCTCTTTCTTAACAACAGTTTCAGAAATTATTTCTTTATTTCTTTCACCGAGATCGCCTACGCAATCGTCGTCCCTGTTGCCTACGTCATCTTCGTCGTCTCTGTTATCGTCGCCGCCGTCGTCACCTTCGTCGTCGCTCGTATCATCATCATCGTCGCCACTTTCGTCGTCCCTATCACCGTCTCCGTCGTCGTCACCTTCGTCGTCGCTTGTATCATCCTCGTTCCCACTTTCGGAACTGTCATTGTCGCTTTCAGTTCCACGTGTCCCGCATATATTTTCAGCGGAATTGGTTTTCTCCTCTTCCTTTTGAACCAAACATGCGGCCAGTTCCAGTTCTTCTAACTGCCAAGACAAATCGCCTTTACTCATTTGGACCTAAACGACACGAAAGGAAAACTTCAAATTGACGAGTTTTGCTGCTCTTTTGCAACCATTTTACTCAAAATACCAAGTCACATTTTTCTTTCAGGCAGCTAATATGGAGAATATGGCTTCAATTACTGAGAGGCGAAGGAGTCGTAGAGTCTTTAAAGTTTTCCGCCCCTGACTCTTTCAACTCGCGAAATCTGATATTTGAATTTCCCTCCTGGCTGGTACCACCACATACGTTCAGAAATAGGTTATGGCAAAAGGCCCATTATTTTGTCTTGGTGATGGATATTTAGCCCCATTTAAAGTTCGCTTTTTACCACTATTGCGAATTCGCCCTTTGAAGTAAAACAAGTTCGCCCCCATCTTTACCAGTTTGCCCCCTAATCTTTAAATTTTGGAAATCAGTTAATTAATACTCTCTTCCTCATAAATTCGCCATTTCTCACGAATTGTTTTCTGTACAAGGCCTCGCGTGTAATTCAGCAACAGCTGCACTTAGAGAGAAACAGGCACGCGCCGAAGGATTTTCGCGCTGGAGTCCTGATCAAAATGTAGGACCTTCGGCCACAGATTTCTTTGGTTTCGGACAAGACACTTTACTCTTACAGTAATTCTCGCCACCCAGCTCTATAAGAGACAAAAGGAACACTGCCGCTCCTTGCAACGGATACCGGATTAAGATCGTGCGAACAGAAAATAGGAGTCAGTCTCGTTCGTATATTTAAAGGCAAATACAATGATTGTCAAATACCTGTTCGAGGTTTTTTGCTAAAGACGAAAGCTTCTTACGGCTGTTTCAAGAAAAAAATAATATGGTAACGAGGCAACGCATTGACGGGGCAAGCTCCCAAACCCCGATAAAAAGCAGAAACTGCCAATCGATCATGCAAGTGTAAGGAAACTTCTAAATAATATATTTTTTGTTGAATATATTTGGAATTACACCTTGTCAACGTCATCTTTCTGGGAAAAACCCTTCTGGAATGGAATTTCCCTTTAACTCTTTACAACTTCCTTAACGAGTGCCCTTCTAATTCAATTCATATGGCAATTACTGGTGATGATAACAAGTCTATACCCGAGTCTACGTGGTCAATGCATGACATGTCTGCTATTTGAAAAGAGGACTTTCCAAAGCAAGCAGAAAACTTGCCGAGGAAAACTTGCGGCTTAGAGATTGTCATCCGGGATTGCTGGTTTTGCTTTACTTTGCATTCTGTTGGTCTAGAACACTTTCGGATACCCTCTCAAGCAATAAGATACAGAAGTTGAAACCAATCGTGGTCTTGGTCGCTCGCGTCTTCCCGCTCTTTTCACCTTGAGAGTTCTCATTGGCCCCTTATGATATTTTCTGAGCTCTGATTGGCCGCCGTGGTTTCCTTGGATTACGAGACACTATCAAAAGGCGCTCTCACACAGACTTAGGAATCAGTATTTGGAAACGCTCGGCCTCCGAGCTACAATACACAGAGATAAATATGACTCTAAAACATCTTACCTGGCTTTTTGAATCCAAACGCAGTAGTCGGTCAAATAGAGATCATTCAACAGAAACCAAGGGTCTTCTTCACGACACAGGGCATGGAGTTCTAATAGACATCTCAACACCTGTCGACGACCTGCCAAGGAATGAAGTATTTGACCTCTAACTCCCCATTGTAATGTCAACATTGGCCCAATGTTGTCAATACTTATCCTGGCTTCTACAGCATGACACGACTAAGAATATTGCTACTCCCCCTAGATGGGATTCACAGATTCCCCCTTCCCCCTTCATTTGCCCAAAATTCTTTACAATTTCATGGTAATCATTGGAATTTCCGCGAGGAGAGGGCTGTTGGAAAACTAAGGCGAAGGCCTCTTTTGTCTTTCTTAATCTCATCCGTTTTTTGTTCAGAATAAAGTCTGGCTCAAATCAAAGACTACATCATCTATAAAATTTCCGAATCTTGCTTCTGCAACGTTAAAAACAGTAACTGTTATGCTTCACACAAAAAAAGACACAACGGCTACGTACCAAGAGAAAATATCTTTCTTGTGTCCTCAACAATTGCAGTGATCAAAGACCAGTGTCGATAAAGAGGATAAGATAAAGATCGGCGGGCACAAGAAATTATGACATCATGGATGCTGTTGAAGGACTGAGAAAACCAAAAATATGTATTCAAGTTTGGTCTTATATGAAGGAATTTTCCAGGATGGGACCCCCGCAGTAATCGTCTTACTAGCATTTTAGGAGGGATGGTATGCGAATGTGATGTCAAATGCTTAACGACCCCTGGCTGCAACCTGGCTTGGATCACCGGCCGCTGTTTGAGAAATAAGACCCCCCTCCCCTCCCCTCTCCTCTTCTCTGTACCAAAAAGCAGACACGAGGGAATGGCAGAAATCGAGCTGAGCTGTAACCCTGTTTTGTACCACAATTCTTTGCATGCTTAATAACAGTCTTAATGTCAGTAAAGGAGGTCTATCTTAACGTGTTTTGACAGGAACTTCCTGCCCTTGAGGCGTGCTCGGCTAAAATAATGACAAGAGTATTATTCCCCGTGTGGGCTCAGAAGTTTTTCATGTAAATATATAAGTATAAATTTTTAACTTAGATATGAAATAGATATAGAGGTTTTTTTTCTTTTTGCACTAGGTCTATAAAGGTGTTCTGCAAATATCTGTCATTTCAATGAAAAGTGTCTTACTTCAAACCACGAGAATGTAGAACTTATCCGTGAGATGGTCCAAGGTGATTCAACCTGGCAAACAACATTTTGTAAATCACTATTAGCTTAGATAAAATCCTTCGCACTAGATAAACAGAACGGATCCTTTTGGTTGGGTGTAAAATGCAGTCAAGCTTCAGTAGCAATACTTAGTGACATTCAGCTTTGATCATTTCTTCAGGCTATGATTTTGAGGGTGTTTCAAATAAGGGGGATGGAGCTGCATGTTCACATAGATGAGAGGTAAATAAAACATCTTGAGCTTGAGGTGAACAAAAAAACTTCTAGAACCAAGGTACTAGTACAGCCTGTATTTTTCAATTCTTTACCGTATTTTCTCCTTCTGTAGTGCGATGATATAGACGATATCAACGAGACCAAGGAATAGTGAAAGTTCTTCTTTGTCGTCAAGAAGGTTTGTAATTAGTTAAGGGCACTTAACCGTAAAGACATGTTTGTAATCACTTACTAAATAAATGCATACATTGTAAAACCTAGATGTATAAAAGATAGAAAGTAATAAAAGCAATTGCAGAAAAAGTTTAAAACTGACATTTTCTCATTGTATAAAAATAACTATTACTGTAAACAAATAAAAATATTATAATCAAGGATTTTAATGGAAGAGGAAGTGATTATTGGTGGATACATGTATATTGTATTTATATGCACTAGGCTCCAAATCCACAATTTTTAAATTAATATTAGTAACTTTTCTTCAACACTAACTTAAAGCTGGATATTTTATTGTTTTCAACTAGTGTGCACTGCAGTAGCAGTTTTTTTCTCTCTTTTTTTTTTCTTTTATAAAATCACTTTTTAACCCAAAGCTACCAGCCAAACCTAAGTTGTTTCACTGAAAGAAGCGAACACTACTTCTCCAAACTAACCAATCAGTTGGAAAAGCACTTATCAGTAGTTTTTGATTATTTTAATGGATTATGTTTCCTATGAGTTTAAGGATATAATCTTTATTTGGAAGTCTCCTCAACTGGTCTTTCTCTTCATCTGTGAACTGAACTACAAAATAAAGACAATAAAATTTAATTCACAAACTGATTGCCCATTAAATGACATACCGTGATAACGTTCATTGTGTCTCCCTGGGTTAAAAAGCTATGTTTTTCCATGATCTAGAACACATTTGTGATAATTCATGTCAGAATTAGGTTTGAATTTATTTCATTCTTGTAAAATTGCATATTAGGAAAGAAGATTTGGGCTATTTTGACTGTGCCATGATAGTTTCCAGCTCTCAAGATCTAAGGTGGAATTTTCCCTTCTTGGTATTACACGCGTCCTTTCAAGAGAGTTTGGTGTTTAATCAAGACAAAACTTACCTACCTGCGTCTAG